>NC_058521.1:507620675-507893175 GCF_904849725.1 Hordeum vulgare subsp. vulgare
TTAAATGATTGGGGTTTTTAAAGCCAACTCGGAGGAATTGACTATTGTCAAAGAGCCGCCCTATCACCTATAATGTCGAGTAATCTAATTGACCGGCCCTTGGATTTCTTCAACTTGTGCTCTGTAGTAAACTAGAACACTTATGGATTTCTCCGACATATGGATTTCTCAAGGATATATTTGCCGGGTTGTTTTGCAACCACGGTCAAGGATTTCTTTTATCACACAGGCATCATCAGCTCACAGAGTGGATATGATTTTATTCTACAATGGAAGGAATAGCCCCGAGTCGCTGCAGGCACACAACCTGGCACTTGGGGGATACATTATTCAAATCAAGATTACATCAAAGTATGAAAGTCCCATGTCGTTGCAAGCATGCACCATGACACTTTGGGGCTAATGCAATCCGCTTTTCAAATCATCACATCATCAACAGACATGGCTACCTCACGGAGATAAGCCGGCCCTGGGGACTACATGTCGCTCTTTATTTCAAATATGGATTCAAGAAAGAATCAACTCATCATTTTTATAATTACCCGGCCCTTGGGGCTACACATTGCCGCTCAAGTTTACATAGTCACATCTACAAAGTCCCTGCTCATTATTGCATAATTACCGGGCCCTTGGGGGATACACATTGCCGCCCAAGTTTACATAGTCAGATCTACAAAGTCCCTGCTCATTATTGCATAATGACCCGGCCCTTGGGGGCTACACATTGCCGCTCAAGTTTACATAGTCAGATCTACAAAGTCCCTGCTCATTATTGCATAATGACCCGACCATTGGGGGCTACATCATATGATGTTTTATTTTCAAAGGAGAAGAACTTGGAAGTCCCGAGTCGCCGCAAGCAATCGACCCGTCACTTGGGGGCTAAACTATTCATATCATAATTTCTAAAGTCCCAGGTTGCCGCAGGCAAGACAACCCGGCCCTTGGGTGTTACAACACTAAGTTGTTTCAGAGATCATGAGGTTCAAATTGAAGATCCGGACCATCACACACTGATGACCCGGCCCTTGAGGGCTACAGGTAATATGGAAATATCAAAACAAAATTTGAAGAGCACATTTCATTTTGTCATGGAGGTGAAGTATTGGGAGACCGGTTTAGCATAAAAGATCGGCTCAACATCACACAGATTTCTTTATTCCCAATAATTCTATATAGTCAATTGGAGTTCAGTTGTTTGACTGGGCATTACCAATAATCATGACCCGCCATTAGCAATCATGACCCGCCATTGTCAATCATAACCCGCCAAAGCTAGAGAAGCCGGTTCAACATTATGTGCATTTCTTATTCCCCAAATTTACATCAAGGCAAAGCATTGGAGGCCGACTCAATGTCATATATATTTTATTGCAAAGGACACACACCTACGATATGATTGAAGGCGGTTCGGGGAAACCCGGATTTTTCAAGGAGCCACTTCAGTAAATCAAGCCGGACAAAGGAGCAAGCCGGTCCCTTAACATATTTACTATTCTTATTTCAGGAGCTTACCATGAATAAATTCAAGCTAACCTCGGGGCTAATGTCGGGGAGTATGGCCCGCCAAGGACTTGGCGACTCACCGGCGACTTAGCAGTGATCTAGCGGGCGACTCATACTTGTCCCCTCAGGCGACTTAGATAAATGACGAAGGCCCAAGGCCCGGCGTACACCCTGGCGTAAGGCGGCTCATAGAGAGGCCAGGAGGGCCGGCTCACAAGAGAAGGCCCAAGAAGAGGAGAGACTCCCTTACAAAGGAAACAAGACCTGGATTAGGATTCAAGAGAGACTAGTCCTATTCCTACTCCCAGTAGGACTCTACATGTAAACCTACCCCTTCCACCTATATAAGGAGGGGTAAGGCGCCCCAAGAGGGACAGGATTGATAACTTAGGTCTAGACAAGACAAATCATGAGATAGACAAATTAGACACCCACGAGATTAGAGGTGGCGAGTCTGCACCCTTGTAATCGAGGTCATCATCTTCATCAATGAAACACAAGCAGGACTTAGGCTTTTACCTCCATCGGAGGGGCCGAACCTGGGTAAACTCGCGTCTCTCGATTCCGACCAACCCCTCTCAAGCCGCCACATAGCTGCGATGGCCTCACACCTAAGTTCTCTCACGAGGACATCTACCGTGACAAAACCAAGACAGCGCGGCCACCCCCCAGGTCGCGCCATGAGGGCTTGTGGGCAGCCACTGGCCAACTTGCTCCCCTCTTTTGCTATATGGAGGGTTTCGTCCAGGAAAAAAATCGGGGAGGATATTTTTCGTGGATTCGCCGCCGCCACGAGGCGGAACTTGAGAAGAACCAATCTAGAGCTCCGGTAGGACGATCCTGCCGGGGAAACTTCCCTCCGGGAGGGGGAAATCGTCGCCATCGTCATCACCAACACTCCTCTCATCGGAGGGGACTCGTCACCATGAACATCTTCATCAGCACCATCTCATCTCCAAACCCTAGTTCATCACTTGTAACCAATCTCCGTCTCGCGACTCCGATTGGTACTTGTAAGGATGCTAGTAGTGTTGATTAGTCTTTGTAGTTGATGCTAGTTGGACTACTTGGTGGAAGAGTTTATGTTCAGATCCTTGATGCTACTCATTACCTCTCTGGTCATGAATATGATTATGCTTTGTGAGTAGTTACTTTTGTTCCTGAGGACATGGGATAAGTCATGCTAATACTAGTCATGTGAATTTGGTATTCGTTCAGGTAATTTGATATGTTGTATGTTGTTTTTCCTCTAGTGGTGTTATGTGAACGTCGACTACATAACACTTCACCATTATTTGGGCCTAGAGGAAGGCATTGGGAAGTAGTAAGTAGATGATGGGTTGCTAGAGTGAGAGAACCTTAAACCCTAGTTTATGCGTTGCTTCGTAAGGGGCTGATTTGGATCCACTAGTTTAACGCTATGGTTAGACTTTGTCTTAATTCTTCTTTCGTAGTTGCGGATGCTTGCGAGAGGGGTTAATCATAAGTGGGATGCTTGTCCAAGTAAGGCCAGTACCCAAGCGCCGGTCCACCCACATATCAAACTATCAAAGTAACGAACGCGAATCATATGAACATGATGAAACTAGCATGACATAAGTTCCCGTGTGTCCTAGGGAGCGTTTTTCCTCCTATAAGACTTTGTCCAGGCTTGTCCCTTGCTACAAAAGGGATTGGGCCACTTTTCTGCACCGTTGATACTTTTGTGACTTGTTGCTTGCTATGAATCATCTCACCACACAATCACTTGTTACCGACAATTTCAGTGCTTGCAGATATTTCCTTGCTGAAAACCACTTGTCAGATCCTTCTGCTCCTCGTTGGGTTTGACACTCTTACTTATCGAAAGGACTACGATTGATCCCCTATAGTTGTGGGTCATCATCGACCGTAGCGGCACCGTCTTCGGTTATTTATCAGACGTTTTTCGGTGTTCAAATCGCGTTGCCGCGCCGCACCGTTTCCCTCTTGTCTCAGCCTACACCCCCTCTACACGACCTAACCTAACCCTAGGACGTTTCCAAAGATGGTCCGAAAACGCCCTGATTAGCTAACCCTAGCCTCTCTGTCTATAAATAGACAACCATCCTCCCTCTCCCTCAGTTCTCGTGCAAACCCTAGTCCTAGCCGCCACTTCCACAGCCACAGCCTCCTCCCACCCCGAACAGGCCCGTCAGGGCCCAAATCTGGCCCGCCCGAGCCCATTGATGTTTCCCGTGTATCCCTTGCAATGGCGCTAGAAATAGTTGTGTTGACGGCACCATGAATCCTTCAACTACGGCTACACCTTAAGGGACTTCCTAGGCAAGTATGCAAAGGATTTCCCCCGTGGCTTTGGAGCCTTGCGTTGGTGTACCCTCGAAGCGGAAAGGGTGATGTAGCACAGCGACGGTAAGTATTTCCCTCAGTTTGAGAACCAAGGTATCAATCCAGTGGAGGAGTATCTCAAGATCCTGCACAAACACAAAAGCTTGCTCCCAACGCTATGAAGGGGTTGTCAATCCCTTATAGATTGTTTGCCAAGTGAGAACTGAAAGCAACAAAGTAAAAAAGCAAAGTAAAAGCGGAGATGTAAACAATGTATGTGAATAGACCCGGGGGCCAAAGTGTTTACTAGTGGCTTCTCTCATGAAAGCAAGTAGACGGTGGGTGAACAAATTACTGTCGAGCAATTGATAGAATTGTGCAGAGTCGTGACGATATCTATGCAATGATTATTTCTATAGGCATCACGTCCGAAACAAGTAGACCGATGCTTTCTGCATCTACTACTATTACTCCACACGTCGACCGCTATCCAGCATGCATCTAGTGTATTAAGTCCATAAGAACAGAGTAACGCCTTAAGCAAGATGACATGATGTAGAGGGATAATCTCAAACCAATGATAAAAACCCCATCTTTTTACCCTTGATGGCAACTTCTTGATGTGTGCCTTGCTGCCCCTACTGTCATTGGGAAAGGTCACCACATGGCACAACCCAAAACCAAGCACTTCTCCTATTGCAAGAATCATAGATCTAGTTGGCCAAACAAAACCCAAGACTCGGAGAGACTTACAAGGATATCAAACCATGCATATAAGAAATCAGCAAAGACTCGAATATATATCATAGATAATCTGATCACAAGTCCACAATTCGTCGGATCTCGACAAACACACCGCCAAAGAAGATTACATCGGATAGATCTCCATGAAGATCATGGAGTACTTTGTATTGAAGATCCAAGAGAGAGAAGAAGCCATCTAGCTACTAACTACGGACCCGTAGGTCTGAAGTGAACTACTCACGAGTCATTGGAGGGGCGATGATGTTGATGAAGAAGCCCTCCAACTCCAAAGTCCCCTCCGGCACGGTGCCAGGAAGGGTCTCCAGATGAGATCTCGCGGAAACGGAAGCTTGCGGCGGCGAAAAAGTATTTTCGAGGCTCCCCTGATTTTTTGCGGAATATTTGGGAATTTATAGGCCAAAGACCTAGGTTAGGGGGCGGCCAGGGAGGCCACAAGCCTGCCCACCGCCGCCTCCCTGGTGGCGGAGTTGGGGCTTGTGGGCTGCCTCGAGCCCACCTGGCTTGGCCCGAAAGCCCCCTGGACTTCTTCCGTTCGGGAAAAAATCATTTTGTGGTTTTTCTTCCGTTTGGACTCCATTCCAAAATCAGATCTGAAAAGAGTCAAAAACACAGAAAAAACTGGAACTGACACTTGGCACTGAATTATTAAGTTAGTCCCAAAAATATATAAAAAGGTACATAAAACATACAAAGAAGGCAAGAAAACAGCGTGAAAACATCAACAATTATAGATACATTTGAGACGTATCAAGCATCCCCAAGCTTAACTCCTGCTCGTCCTCGAGTAGGGAAGTGATAAGAATGAATTTTTGATGCTTTCATGCTACCTAGCATAGGTGTCCTTTGTAATTACTTTTATGTGACGTGAATGTTTAGATCCATTAGATTCAAAACAATAGTTTGCTATTGACGTGGAAACAATAATAATTCAAGCAAACTAGCAAAGTAATCATGAACTTTCAAAATAACAAGGCCAAAAGAAAGTTATCCCTACAAAAGCATATAGTCTGGCTATGCTCTATCATCATTGCACAACGAGTTTAAATCATGAACAACCCCGGTATTGGACAAGTAATTGTTTCACACCTTTACTTTCTCACACATTTTGAACTCACACGCAATACATGAGCGTGAGCCAAGGTTATAGCACTATAGATGGTGTGGAATGTGGTGGCGGTTGCAAGACAAAAAGGAGAAGATAGTCACATTAACTAGGCATATCAATGAGCTGTAGAGATGCTCATCAATAGATATCAATGTGAATGAGTAGGGATTGCCATACAAATGATGCACTAGAGCTACAAGTATGTGAAAGCTCTTAAAGAAAACTAGTGGGTGTGCATCCAACTTGCTTGCTCACGAAGACCTAAGGCAATTTTGAGGAAGCCTATCATTGGAATATACAAGCCAAGTTATATAATGAGAATTTCCCACTAGCTATATGGTGGTGACAAAACGAGAGACTCTCAATCATGAAGATCATGGTGCTCAAAATACACAAGTGTGGAAACAGTGGTAGCATTGTCCCTTCTCTCTTTTTCTCTCATTTTTTTTATTTTGGTGGGCTCTTTGGCCTGTTTTTTATGGGCTTCTTTGGCCTCTTTTATTTCCTCACATGGGACAACGCTCCAATAATGATGATCATCACACTTTCAACTCAAAACTTAGAGCAACTATGACTCTATATGGAATGCCTTCGGTAGTGTACCGTGGCAATGATCTAGCATGGCATATACATCAATGGAAACATCATGCTAGCTATCTTACGATCATGCAAAGGCAATGTAGATGTGGTGGCACATATCATGGTGGTAGTTGCATGGCAATATATCTCGGAATGACTTTGAAAAAGCCATAGTAGGTAGGTATGGTGGCTGTTTTGAGGGAGGCTAGTGGTGGGTTTTGTGCACCGGCGAAAGTTGCACGACACTAAGAAGATAGTGATGGTGGTAGGTGAAAGTGCATCTAAACCATGGACTCAACATTAGTCATGAAGAACTCATATACTTGTTGCAAAAGTTTTATTAGTAATCGAAACAGAGCATTCAACGCATACTCCTAGGGGAAGGGTTGGTAGGTATAAACCATCGCGCGATCCCGACCGCCACGCAAAGGATGACAATCAATATACTAATCATGCTCAGACTTCATCGCATAGCGGTTCACCATACGTGCATGCTACGAGAATCACTAACTTCAACACAACTATTTCTAGATCCACAACACCTTACTATCATGACTTCAATATTATCATAACCACTACTCAAAACTAATTGAGATGAATCAAACTTCTCTAACTATTCAATGCACATGAAGGTGGAAGTTTTTGTATCCCTTTGGATAACTACCCCTTTTGAGACTACTTTCAAAGCATAGATCAACTACCAAGCCATGCACCGCTGCGCTCTAAAAGATATAAGTGAAGCACATAGAGCAAAAGTGTCTAGCTCAAAAGATATAAGTGAAGCACATGAGAGCTAAATTGTCTACCAAAAGATATAAGTGAAGTTCGACAAAATCACGGTGTGTGCATGTGTCTCTCTCTCTAGGTGTGCAGGAAGGATGATTGTGACACAACAAAAATAAAATACTCCTACGATACAAGACGCTCCAAGCAAAAACACATAACATATGGTGAATAAAAATATAGCCCCAAGTAACGTTACCGATGGATTGAAGACGAGAGAGGGGATGCCTTCCCGGGGCATCCCCAAGCTTAGGCTTTTACGGCATCCTTGAATCTCTTGGGGTGCCTTGGGCATCCCCAAGCTTGCACTCTTGCCACTCTTTTCTCTTTGTCCATAAGAACTTCACCCAAGACTTGAAAACTTCACAACACGAAACTTAAACACAAACTCGTGATAACATTAGTACAAGAAAGAAAACCACCACTTCCTTAGGTACTGTAGAAAACTTAAATTCTACTTGTGCTGATGTCTGGTTACTGTACTTTCAATCTTCCATGGCTAATACCCCCCGATACTATCCATAGTTTCATCAAAATAAGCAACCAACCCAACAAAAACAGAATCTGTTAACAGCAGACAAGTCTGTAGCAATCTGTATGTTTCGTATACCTCTGGTACTTCAAAAATTCTGAGAACTTACGACAATCTGAAGAATTTGCGTAGAAATCAGCAGCAAAAAGAATCAACTCAAAAGATCTTACAAAAAAACAATGAAAATTATTTTCGTGAGCAGGAAGTTTCTGTCTTTTCCAGCATGACCAAATGATCATCCCAAGACTAATCATAACGGTTTTGCTTGGCACAAACGCAAAAAGAAACACAAAAAACAAAATCATAACAGAATTATGAAAGTATGGAAAACACAAAACAGAAATAAAAAGGATAAATTCGTTGGGTTGCCTCCCAACAAGCGCTTTTGTTTAACGCCCTTAGCTAGGCATTGAATGATGCTCTCACAAAAGACAAGAGTTGAAGCACAACGAGAGCATCATAAAGCATGTGAAGATCACATCTAAGTCTAACATACTTCCTATGCATAGGAATTTTATAGGAAAACAAATTGGCAATACAACCAATAGTTGCCCTATGGAAGGATGAAGAAAGAGACAAAAGCAATCTCAACATAACGAGAGGTGATTTGGTAACATGAAAGTTTCTACCAAAATATATTCCTCTCTCATAGCAATTACATGTGGGATCATATTCAAATTCAACAATATAGCTATCCCATAGGATATTGTTTTCATGATCCACATGCATGCAAAGTTGACGCTCTTCAAAAATAGTGGGATTATCATCAAATAAAGTCATGACTTCTCCAATCCCACTTTCAGTATTGTTGCAAATATCGTATTCATCATGAGGTTTGAACAAATTTTCAAGATCATAAGAAGGATCATCACCCCAATCATGATTATTGCAACAAGTAATGGACAAAGCAAAACTAGCATCCCCAAGCTTAGGTTTTGGCATAATTTTAGCATGATTATCACTAATAGAATTTATAGTGAAACCACTGCAATCATGCTTTTCATCCAAGGAGCCCTCGTGAATCACTTCATGAATTTGTTCCTCACAATTTTCAGATTCATGCATCTTACGCAAAACTCCAAAGAAATAGTCAATTGCCCTCAACTCACTAGCAATTTGTTCCACACGAGTGGGTCTCTTAAAGATACTAGCAAGTGGATGAGGATCCATATCACTAGATTTTCAGCAAGCGAAGATGCAAGCATATTGAGGGCACATGGCACACAAGCGAACAGAAAGCAAGCGAGAGAAGAGTTTGTGAGACCTACTTGGATAGATCATGATTTCTCCTCCCTGGCAACGGAGCCAGAAATACTTCTAATGTTTGCTGTGTATCCCTTGCAACGGTGCCAGAAATAGTTGTGTCGACGGCACCAGGAATCCTTCAGCTACGGCTATGCCTTAAGGGACTTCCTAGCTAAGTATGCAAAGGATTTCCCCCGTGGCCTTGGAGCCTTGCGTTGGTGTTCCCTCGAAGCATAAAGGTGATGTAGCACAACGACGGTAAGTATTTCCCTCAGTTTGAGAACCAAGGTATCAATCCCGCGGAAGAATATCTCAAGATCCTGCACAAACACAAAAGCTTGCACCCAACGCTATGAAGGGGTTGTCAATCCCTTATAGTGTGTTTGCCAAGTGAGAACTGAAAGCAACAAAGTAACAAAGCAAAGTAAAAGTGGAGAAGTAAACGATGGATGTGAATAGACCCGGGGGCCGTAGTGTTTACTAGTGGCTTCTCTCATGAAAGCAAGTAGAGAGTGGGTGAACAAATTACTGTCGAGGAATTGATAGATCTGTGCAGAGTCGTGATGATATCTATGCAATGATTATTTCTATAGGCATCACGTCCGAAACAAGTAGACCGATACTTTCTGCATCTACTACTATTACTCCACACGTCAACCGCTATCCAGCATGCATCTAGTGTATTAAGTCCATAAGAACAGAGTAACGCCTTAAGCAAGATGACATGATGTAGACGGATAATCTCAAACCAATGATAAAAACCCCATCTTTTTACCCTTGATGGCAACTGCTTGATGTGTGCCTTGCTGCCCCTACTATCAGTGGGAAAGGTCACCACATGGCAGAACCCAAAACCAAGCACTTCTCCCATTGCAAGAATCATAGATCTAGTTGGCCAAACAAAACCCAAGACTCGGAGAGACTTACAAGGATATCAAATCATGCATATAAGAAATCAGCAAAGACTCAAATATATATCATAGATAATCTGATCACAAGTCCACAATTCATTGGATCTCGACAAACACACTGCCAAAGAAGATTACATCAGATAGATCTCCATGAAGATCATGGAGAACTTTGTATTGAAGATCCAAGAGAGAGAAGAAGCCATCTAGCTACTAACTACGGACCCGTAGGTCTGAAGTGAACTACTCACGAGTCATTGGAGGGGCGATGATGATGATGAAGAAGCCCTCCAACTCCAAAGTCCCCTCCGGCACGATGCCGTGAAGGGTCTCCAGATGAGATCTCGCGGAAACGAAAGCTTGCGGCGGCGGAAAAGTATTTTCGAGGCTCCCCTGATTTTTTGCGGAATATTTGGGAATTTATAGGCCAAAGACCTAGGTCAGGGGGCGGCCAGGGAGGCCACAAGCCTGCCCACCGCCACCTCCCCCTGGTGGCAGAGTGGGGGCTTTTGGGCTCCCTCGAGCCCACCTGGCTTGGCCCAAAAGCCCCCTAGACTTCTTACGTTCGGGAAAAAATCATTTCAGGGTTTTTCTTCCGTTTGGACTCCGTTCCAAAATCAGATCTGAAAAGAGTCAAAAACACGGACAAAACAGGAACTGACACTTGGCACTGAATTAATAAGTTAGTCCCAATAAGATATAAAAACATACAAAGAAGGCAAGATAAGAGCGTGAAAACATCAAAAATTATAGATACGTTTGAGACGTATCACCCATCCGGGGCCCGAGCCACCGCAGCCGCTGCCGGCTCCTCGTGGAGCTCCTGCAGCCCCGATCCGCAACATCCCGCAGCGCCCGTCCGCCCTGTCCTTGCGCCCGAAGCCGTGACCGTCACCCCGCCGCCGGTTGCGCCGCGCTTTGCCCAGGTCGCCTCGCGCCGCCCTCTCCCCTGCCCTCGTGTCTCTCTCTCTCTCTCGTGTAACTTCTCCCTCTCTCCCTCATGTCTAGCAACCATGGAAGGTGACCTCCTAAGCTTCGCGCCGCTGCCCGACGCCGGGAATGGGTCCCTAACGCCCGGGTCCATCCACATCCGTGACCGGAACCCCGTTGACTCGCGTCGTGTCGACGTTCCCTTGCCGGAGATTGCGAGTCGCCGCCATGGATCCCGCACGAGAGCACGTCCGAGCGCCCACTCCTCCCCCTCGGTACCTCGCGTGGGCCGGCCCCGACACCAGGCCTCGTAGCCCAACACGGTACCAGGCCATATTTCAAACACTTTTATCTTTTAACTCGTGCGTCGGATCGCGGCGAATGATATATGTAACATGTGTAGTTTTTCGCGTAGAACATTATTTTGCAACTTGCATGCATGTTTGGAGTGGTTTGAATAGTGTGCTGTACTAATAGGTTATTTGTTCCGTAGATATTTTCGTGCGCGTCCGGATTGCCCAAATCCCGTAGATAAAATGTTCATGTTGTTTGTAGCCCCTTGCCATGTATTTAGAAGTAGTTGTCTCGCTGTTTTCATAGTGTCATCAATAGTTTGTTATGTCGTGTTTAGGACATATTCTTGCATATACATGTGGCGTTAGTTTTATTGTTCAACCCAGCATATTATATATGTTTTGGGGGTAGAAAAATCCACAGAATTTAATTGTGCATTTAGTTTGTCTTTCGAGTAAGTTAGCGTGCGTGATATTTTTTCCATGTTGCCCTCTTGTTTATTTTTGTGGGATTTATTCCGCGCGTGATATGCGTGAGTTGTGAACTAGAGATATTCCCTTGGATATGTATGCTAGCCAATGGTAATTTTGGTTGCAATAGAAATCCATGTTTAGGTGTCGTTTGCTTGTTGTCAACATGCTAGAAATAGTGCTGATTTGGAGATTCTGTAATTTTTTGGTTGTTGTCTTGCCATGAGTTTTGCTAGTGATCTACAGCTCCTTTGGGGTTGGTGCAATGGAGTTATTTGTAGTCCTTAAGATTATATAGCATATCATAGATTTACAATCCATTCAGTGCCCCGTAGCATATAGTTTTGTTGGTGCCAATATGCCTTGAGATCGAAAAGTGCACTATCAAAGTGTGATTTTCACTAAGTCTGAAACTGTGTGTGAGATGCCATTTTGTGAGTTCTTTTCCTAGTGATCCATGCTTCCATGCTAGTTGTATTTAGTAGGGTATTGTTGTGCATCTTGACCACTACTTCCTCATGTCTTGTTTGAGCATTTTAGATTTATGTAGCTTGTTGTTTTGGGGTGTAGAAAATGTCATGTTGCTGTTTTTGGCAGATTATGGCTATTTCTTGTGTAGCTTGTATTTGTTGAACCGTTGCTCCATTTTGATCGTCCTATATGAAACTTGTTTAGAATTTTGTGTAGGTTCATAATATCTTGCTGTTTGTATGTTTTTGGATGCTTGTGACTGTCATTGTATACATATTGCATTCATGACATCATATCTTGCGGTGATCATATCTTTTGAAAGCTCCGATTGCAATGATCTCTATATGTAAATGGATTAGAACGACGTGTAGTTTCACGTGAACCTATTTATTTTACTCTTTGACAAATATTAAAACATGTTAGTGAAAGGATCGATATGGTTGACTAGAGGGGGGGTGAATAGACAACGACCACTTTTCAATTAATCTTAGCAAGTTAAGGTAAACAACATATGGGTTCACAAATATTATGACAATGAGGTGAACCCTAATGAAGCTAACAACGAGAGTTATTAAGACAAGTAAGATATAGTCTGCAACATAAGCATACACAAAGTAAAGGATAGAGATAACCACAAGTGGAACCGATGGAGACGAGGATGTGTTACCGAAGTTCCTTCCCTTTGACAGGAAGTACGTCTCCGTTGGAGCGGTGTGGAGGCACAATGCTCCCCAATAAGCCACTAAGGCCACCGTATTCTCCTCATGTCATCGGACGATGCAAGGTACCGTGATTCCACTATAGGTGCCCTTGAAGGCGGCAACCGGACCTTTACAAACAAGGTTGGGGCAAACTCCACACAAAGCTTGGAGGCTCCCAACTAGACCACGAAGCTTCACCACAATGGAATATGGCTTCGAGGTGACATCAACCGTCTAGGATGCTCAAACACCCAAGAATAACAAGATCCGCAAGGGATTGGTGGGGGAATCAACTTTTCTATTGGTGGAAGTGTGGATCTAGGCCTTCTCAACCAATCCCTAAAGAATCAACAAGTTTGATTGGTTAGGGAGAGAGATCGGGCACTTTTGAGCTTAGGGAGCAACAATGGAGCTTGGGGAGGTAAGAGATAAGGTTCCACAGCTAGAAGAACCCTTTATATAGTGGGGGGGGGGAATCCAACCGTTTTCCCACTCTCTGCCCGAGCTCCAGCGGTACTACCGTTGGCTGCAGCGGTACTACCGCTGGCACTCCAGCGGTACTACCGCTAACCAGGGGCGGTACTACCGCCGACTAGCGGTACTACCGCTGGTTGCAGCAGTACTACCGCTGGCACTCCAGCGGTACTACCGCTAGGCCCCTGGTAGTGCAAAAGCACTACCACCGCCAAGAAAGTCTTCGCAAAAAGGTCCGTCCATGAACAACCGCTAGGCAGGCGATACTAAGCTCCTGGAGCGGTACTACCGCTGACCAGGGGCGGTACTACCGCCAGCCAGCGGTACTACCACTGGCTGCAACGGTACTACCGCTGGCATTCCAGCGGTACTACCGCTAGGGCCAACGGTACTACCGCTAGGGACCATTTTGCAAGGAACAGTGGCGGGGGCCGCTCCAAAGATGAAGGTAAGGGAAAATATGTGAAGTGTGCGCGTGCAAAGCTAGATTCCACCCAAACCTTTCCACTACGGTTCCCCTCTTAATAGTACGGCTTTCTATGACTCAAATAAAGAGAATCGTAGAGAGCGCCGTGCTTCCGTTCCATGAATGAGGAGGCGAGTCGTCTTGTGCCGTTGACGTGTGTTATCTGAAACCTTAACACACACGGTTAGTCCTTTACGGTACTGTCATCAATCACCAAAATTACTTAGGCATAAACTATGCCCCAACAATCTCCCCCCTTTTGGTGGATTGATGACAATACCGGATTTGCACAGTAAGAAATATGAGAACAAAAAGATAGAGATATATGACAGTACGGGGCATATGACTCACGACATATGATGGAAATAAATCTCATGTAAGTTCATGTCTCACAAACGATAGCAAACTAGAAGCAAACCATGAAAGAAAGCAAAGCAAAGCACAAAGCAAAGCAAAGTTTGACTCTGAAAGCAAATCCAGCTCCTAGACTCTCTCCCCCTTTGGCACAAGACACCAAAAAGGGGCACACCTAACGCCACAGGTGGTTACTCCTCATCCTCAGCATCGCCAGACTCGTCGGTACCCTCCGGATCGTCCTGCTCCTCCTCTTCCGCCTCATCGCCAGACCACTCGTACCCTTGAGCCTACATCCAAGTAGCCTCTGGAGTGATGTCGTCCTTTGATCCGCTGGAGATGTCAACATCAAGAGTCCTCAGAACACGCTTGTGCCTCTGGCGGCTCTCCTTCTGAGCCACGTGCGTCTGGTACTGACCCTTAGCCTGCATACAGAATAGAGTCTTCATCTTATCCTGTAGTTTGATGGCCCAAGATGGCATGGCAGAAGAGCGGGACTGAGAGGCGGTTCCTCTGTCAGCAGCAATCTCTGTGTCAGTATCCATGTGCTGAGAGGAAGTTGATGGGTTGGCCCATTTATCCTTGACGCGAAGCTTGACAGGGTCGTGCACCATGTAGTCAGACTGAATGTAGAGCTCCTCCTGCGGATAAGTATCTTGCCACTTCTGACGAATATAAGCGAACAGATAGGGCCCGTAGATGGGAACCTTACGCATCATGATGCAGTTCCAGAGCTCCGTGAACATCACATCAGAAATATCAAGAGGGGCAGACTCCTTAGTCATAGCCTCCTCATAGAGCAGCAGCATCTCAGCCAAAGAGCCATGAACCTCGTCGAAGTTACCAATGTGAGGGAAGAGGGTGTCGCGGAAGATCCGATGCATGATGTCCAAATGCTTGGGGAGCACCCCCTTCCTCACATAGAGTTCCTGCAGTCTGTCCTTGGCTGGAGGCCTATCAGTGGGGGCTGCAGCATGAGGACGCGACCCAAGTGGAGTGTCAGCTCCCTGGCACTCAACCTTGAGGAATGCCATGAATTCACGCCAGGTACCGGTCATCTTCTGAGTCCCAGTCATCCATACCATAGAGCGCTCTTCATGAAGAGAGAAGTGGACCGTGACATAGAACTGGGCAACAACAGTGGGGTCAAATCTGTCTTGAAAGTGATGATGTCCTTGATGCCCAGTTTGTCAATGTAACATCCCAAAATTATAAATTTTGGAATGTTAATATAATTATTAGATTGATTGTTTGTTTGTTTGTTTGAGTGATTGAAACTTGAGTGGAATTTGAAACTTCTCAAAAAAATGAGAGGGAATAAAATGACTTTCCCCAAATTTTCTATTTTGAATCCCTTTTCAATTTTGAGTTTGAATATTTTCAAAACCCTTTGATTAAAAAAAAATCAAACGAGAGGAGGAAAATGACACTCCAAAATCAGAGACTATGTCTTGATTCAAATTTTAAGTATTTGCAATTTATTTGAAATTCAAATTCCTTTTCATTTTAAAGTTATTGCAAAAAAATAATTTTTTAAAAAAGTATTTTTTGGTTTTGAAAATATGTTCATGTTTTAGAAAATTTTATTCTGAAAATTTTGATATATAATATGTCTATATAAAATATTCTCTCTTTTTCATTTATACGTTTTTCTTCTTTGTTTTAAAAAAAATTTGTTCGTTCAAATAAAAAAACAAAGGCCGCGCGTGGCCGTACTACTCATGTGGCCGGCCGAATTGCTTTGGCCCATGCGGCACATCTTACCTCCTTTTCTATTTTCTCCTCGTTACGTATATGTTTAGTCCCACATTGCCTATCTATGGACCATTAGACCTCCCTTCCACCTATAAATATAGATCCATAGGAGCATCCAAAAAACATCTATTTCGGGTTAAATCAATCTTTTGGTTTAACTAGATTTATTAAATAAAAATATTTTTTTCTTCTCTTCGGCGGGATTTCTCGAGGTCGTCTCCTCATTGGAATTAATTCTTACTCTGCATTCTAAAGGTATTTCTCTTTGTATTTTTTTATACTTCCGTAGTTTATTATTTCTAGACTAGTATTCCTACACTAGTATACGGTAGAGTAATTAGATATATTAATTAGTCTTCGTATTTTCACATTAGTACTAGAATTCTTTTGGACATAGCACTTTTCTTCCGTAAAACAGCTTGGCCCTGATTTTTCAAATAACCATAACTTTTTACTCGTTTATCCGAATTAGATGAAACCAACGCCTAGAGTTTCGTCTTGATCCCACCTATCCGGTGAACCTATCATATCAATTTTTTGAAATTTTCAAATTTCGAAATTTGTTCACACTCATATTCAAACTTCTTTTGATCATATCTTTTTATCCGTAGCTCCGTTTTAGATGAATCCAATTGCGTCGGATTCGTATCAAAGTAATCTTCCCGTTTGTATCATTAGTTTTAACTTTTCAACTTATAATTTTGATCAAATCAGATTTATCTATTTGTGCCCAAAACTGTTCACATCGTTCTAAGCCGATTCAATGTTATATTGAAGTATTTGTATCTTTTGATCCGCTATTTCAAATCTAGTAATTCGTTTTTCTACACGCTCAAATTGATCTCCTATATCCAGTAGCATCATTAGTTTCGACCTTTGAACCTTACAAATTTGAGCGATTCAAATTTGTATTCGAACATTCGTTTGAACTTGCCTTGCAAACAGTAGCACCTTTTCCATTGATTTCTTTTGCCCCTAAACACTAGTGTTATGTACTTTCCTATTCATAACAACCATGCTCCAATTCAAATACTTTTGACCTTTATGGAATTCAAATTCTATTCATACTTCAATTCGCTATAACTTGCGTTGTAGTGCTCCATTTCAAGAAATTCTTTCTACAAATAAATTCTTATGTCTTATACTATTTGTCAAACAACATTCATGTTGTTCTCCCAATATTTTTGATCATCTCCAATAGTGTATGCAAGTCGAGCTTATATAGCAATAGTTCATCGTCCATTAACTCTTTTAATCTCATTCATGCACCTTCACTTTACAACACACTTAGGACCTTTTTATTAAACCTTAGTACGTTGTTATTTTGCACCAAGACATGCTTTGTTCTTATGTTCTCTTGGTTCTTCCTTTTTGGCATGAATGTTTATTGAATGCTATTCATTTACGATAGATTGCTCGGAGTGTGGCGAGTAGAATTATCAGGATTTTGAGAGCGACTATCTTCATCAAGTAATACCAGGCAAGTCACTTTGATCATACTATCACCTATGTTTTATGCGTCATAGTTCTACCATCCTATGCCCAATTGCATGCTGAGTAGGTACTTGGAAATTTTAGTATAGATTGTAGTATCATGTGGTAGGCACACAACAACCCCGATACTTGGCCCAGGGATGACAAATTTCATATTGCTATGCTTGAGTAGACGGGATTTCGGTTGAGTGCATAACACGAGTGATGCGAGGTTGATTAAATAATCAAGACCGATTAAGACAAGATTTTCAAGACCTCAGAACGCAATGCAACTCTTGGTGAAGGACGGTTGATCGGCTCCCTGGAGAACCAAGTGGATGACCCGGGATGCTGGAGAGGCCATGACATCCTGCGGAAAGCTTCACCCAGGCTCAAAGGGATGGACGGATATTTTCAAGACCCAAGGCTTACCTGCACAGCCACAAGTCATTATGGGCTCTGGCTTGGTTGGACAACGCGGCGACTCTGGACAGGCGATGCTAGCAGATGTAGAAGAACGGTAGGATTGGATGGGCACCGACAGGGATTCAGAGGGACCCGTTGAAACACCATGTTTTGATCATCCAGTCTTCAAACACCCTGAAGTGCGAAGACATACACGGAGGCGATCAAATCTTGTGGGGAACGTGTGCAAAACTCTGCAGAGTACTCAAACCTAATCGATTAGCCATGTCCACGGTCATGGACAACTTGAGCCAAAGGAACTGAAGTTATCTGGATTTCTCAACACCATTAAATATATTCGATGAGGGTAATTATTGACAACTCGGGTACGAGAACTGGTTGGCGGAACCATCTCGTTAACAACCAACCTTTGTAGTAATATTTTGCTTTTAGCCCCTCTTGTTGTAGTAGAAAATTTTGCTTTACGCTAAAAACTTACAACACCACCTGCCATATATGCATATAGTATAGATGATTACTTTTCACCCCTCTCTTATGTGACTTGCCGGCATATTCAATATGCTGACCTACACGGCTGCAACGTCTTATGTTGCAGATATTTTTCTTCGACGAGTAAGAGTACGATTCAGGGTTATGGTCTACACTCAACTTGCAGTTGGTGTTTATTGGGACTCCACTCCCTTGACTGCTTCCGCTCAGATATTTAAGGTATATATAAGTTTTACGCTATTTACATGTGATTGCACTTTGATATATACATTGATGTACTGTGTGTGCCAGCGTACTGATCCAGGGATGGCACAGAAACACAGAGGCTTGACTCGTTTTGAGTCGGGTCGCTACAGAAATGGTATCAGAGCACATGTTGACTGTAGGACATGACCCTAGAAACTGGAAATCCCTTAGGGAAGAATCTCTCAAAAAAATTATTTTCAAGAATATCCTTACTTCTCATCCCTTCTGATTTCATTAAATGTTCTCTCTCACCTCAAATATTTAGACAATGCCCTTTCCCCTTTGACCACGTGAAGGATCAACCGACTCCCACTTCAAAGTAAAAAAGGATTTCATCATGCAGTTGAAGCTACACCAACAATAGACTCTCAAGACCCGAAGAACTCGAAGACCCTGAAGTGTTTGAATATTTATATGATCCTTAGAAGTCCAAACCCCTTTTGTATACTCACGTTAGATACGATGAACTGTGTGCCGTCATTGGTGTGTGTTTTCCGACGACCACAACTAAAACCTATTCTCAAAAATATTGTTTGTATTGTGTGTATCTCCCTCTCCCTCTCTTACCCGTCTCATCCCGAAAACCTCAACCCTACCAGATGGAGTATGAAGCTGGACTTGTAGTCTCTGGACCAATGACCCAACTAGAGGCTGAAATATGGATTCAGAACATGGAGAACCACTTCGGGAGCAACTTGATCTCAAGGAAGTATGAAGTGGAACACGCTCTTCAGTACTTTACACAAAGTGCTGCAATCTGGTGGAAAATGCATCATGCCATACAAGGATTTAGTAGAGCAGAAACTTGGGACGAATTCAAGAAGACTCTGTTAAGATCCCGACTTATTCAGAAGTGCTATGATAATCCGAAGGAGAAGACTTGTGCATGCAGGATCTGTGGAGAAATAGGACACACCCAGGAAGAACACAAGGATGGATGCACTCATTGTGAAGGAAATCACCTAGCTGAGGAGTGCCCAAGTAGTCAGGTGACTTGTTTCTTGTGTGAAGGAACCACCCACTACCCAGCTCAGTGTCACATTTACCCCAAGGTGCAACAAGTTGTCAAGCAGCAGAAAGAAGCAATGAAGGAAACACTCAAGAAGAAGATTCTAGAAGAACCGGTGATGAACGAAAATATTGAAGACCCTGATGGACAAGGTCTGACCAGATTTTTCTCCAATGCATGCTACTCATGTGGAGAAGAAGGACATTATTCACAGGATTGCACGAAGAGAAGCCAAGAGTATCTGGGAAACTTCTCGACGGAAGAAGTGGAGTTTGATCCACTTGAAATAGAAGAACTGGCCAAAATAAAGGAGTCCGGAAAGAAGAAAAAGTACCCTTGGAAGAACCAAATCTCTGCAGACATAGACCTGAGTCATGTCAGATGTTACAAGTGTATGAAATTTGGCCACCAAAAATACATGTGCTCAGGAAGGAAGCCGGGAACCCACGGAGCAAAGGCAAACACTAAGACGCCTCGAGACTGGTCAGAACTCATTTGCTTTTGTTGCAAGGAAGCAGGACATTTTGCCAGCGATTGTCCACAAAGAAAGAAAGCTAGAATGGAGTAGTTAAGTTTTGACCGCGGCCATTTGTGTAATATGAGGAACTCTTGTTTTTCATGAGATCATGGAGTGAAAGTTTTTGTAACATAAGTCCCTGAGATTGTAATAACATCATGAATAAATGGAATTTATTGTCTCGTGATTGCCTATGTTGAAAATGTATGCGTTGTTTCTCTTCGAGCAAAGATCTCTGAACAATTATGAGGATATGAGAAAATATGGTCTATGCAGGCATGAGTATTATTCATTTTAAGTGTGGTAGTAATCGGTAAACCCACAGGATCCACTGAGTAGGAATGTACCAGGAATACCTAAGTGAAGTACGTGCCGAGATGATGGAGATAAAGCTCATGACCACCATGATGAAGCAAAAGATGGATGATTTCAAGGAGCATATTGGAAAGTTCTAGTGGAACTAAAGTACCTCCAAGAGAGGCAGATGAATAAAGTTGGCAGAAATGCTTGACCATACCGAACAATGTGGATGGCAGCATTTGTAATAGAGTACTTTTGAATTGGAGTTTTTGATAAGAAATTAAGGATGTAATAAAGGATTGATTATGAAATGAATATGATCTATGGAAGAAGCTATGATGGATCAGCAAACGTTTTCTTAGGAGCATACGAAAACCTGAGAGTTGTGAAGAAACGATAGATGTTTTGTTCAGCTTGCAGAACCAATGGTTTATCCGAACTTCGTTCGTGGACAAGAGAAATTCTACAATGCTTGTGAGGATGTCCAAGTGTTAGAATACGAGATTCACTAAGCCTTATACAAGGTAATGATTTCAGTGCGACATGGCTTGGCCACCATGATGACTTACTATTGTCATTCTCTTGCTATTCAGAATGGTAAATCTAAGAGACTTACCCATAGTGAGAGATGACATCCTTTGGAGCTTTTGTTTGAGCCTTAGAATGTTATAATGAAAGCCCATGTACATGGCACTTGTTGTCACGCGTAGGAAATTTTACGGTGAGGATGAAGCCAAGACCCTTCTCTCTGCAGGATAACCACAAATGGTAGACCACCATGAGAATCATCGATAGGTTATTTAGAATGGTCACGAGACTTGTCAGTTAAGAAGACCTAGTGACGGAAGAATCTTATATCAACAGAAGAACCCTCGATTTTGATGGAAACATTATGAATATAATGGAAGAACTTCACCAAAGAAGTTACCATGAAGAATGTGACGAGCGAGATGCCAAGACCCCAGAGGATTATTAAAAATTTGAGCGACGAGTAACTCTCATTTTAAGTGTGGTAGCACCCCACTTTGCAGGAGACTATATTTGTCAGAAGACCCCACAAACCATAACCTTTTCTTTCTAGCCTCTTCGAATCTCGAGGACGAGATTCATTTTAAGTGTGGTAGTTTGTAACATCCCAAAATTATAAATTTTGGAATGTTAATATAATTATTAGATTGTTTGTTTGTTTGTTTGTTTGAGTGATTGAAACTTGAGTGGAATTTGAAACTTCTCAAAAAATGAGAGGGAATAAAATGACTTTCCCAAAATTTTCTATTTTGAATCCCTTTTCAATTTTGAGTTTGAATATTTTCAAAACCCTTTGATTAAAAAAATCAAACGAGAGGAGGAAAATGACACTCCAAAATCAGAGACTATCTCTTGATTCAAATTTTAAGTATTTGCAATTTATTTGAAATTCAAATTCCTTTTCATTTCAAAGTTATTGCAAAAAATTAATTTTTTAAAAAAGTATTTTTTTGGTTTTGAAAATATGTTCATGTTTTGGAAAATTTTATTCTGAAAATTTTGATATATAATATGTCTATATAAAATGTTCTCTCTTTTTCATTTATACGTTTTTCTTCTTTTTAAAAAAAAAATTTGTTCGTTCAAAAAAAAAACAAAGGCCGCGCGTGGCCGTACTACTCATGTGGCCGGCCGAATTGCTTTGGCCCATGCGGCACATCTTACCTCCTTTTCTATTTTCTCCTCGATACGTATATGTTTAGTCCCACATTGCCTATCTATGGACCATTAGACCTCCCTTCCACCTATAAATATAGATCCATAGGAGCATCCAAAAACATCTATTTCGGGTTAAATCAATCTTTTGGTTTAACTAGATTTATTAAATAAAAATACTTTTTTCTTCTCTTCGGCGGGATTTCTCGAAGTCGTCTCCTCATTGGAATTAATTCTTACTCTGCATTCTAAAGGTATTTCTCTTCGTATTTTTTTATACTTCCGTAGTTTATTATTTCTAGACTAGTATTCCTACACTAGTATACGGTAGAGTAATTAGATATATTAATTAGTCTTCGTATTTCCACATTAGTACTAGAATTCTTTTAGACATAGCACTTTTCTTCCGTAAAACAGCTTGGCCTTGATTTTTCAAATAGCCATAACTTTTTACTCGTTTATCTGAATTAGATGAAACCAACGCCTAGAGTTTCGTCTTGATCCCACCTATCCGGTGAACCTATCATATCAATTTTTTGAAATTTTCAAATTTCGAAATTTGTTCACGCTTATATTCAAACTTCTTTTGATCATATCTTTTTATCCGTAGCTACGTTTTAGATGAATCCAATTGCATCGGATTCGTATCAAAGTAATCTCCCCGTTTGTATCATTAGTTTTAACTTTTCAACTTATAATTTTGATCAAATCAGATTTATCTATTTGTGCCCAAAAGTGTTCACATCGTTCTAAGCCGATTCAATGTTATATTGAAGTATTTGTATCTTTTGATCCGCTATTTCAAATCTAGTAATTCTTTTTTCTACACGCTCATATTGATCTCCTATATCCAGTAGCATCATTAGTTTTGACCTTTGAACCTTACAAATTTGAGCGATTCAAATTTGTATTCGAACATTCATTTGATCTTGCCTTGCAAACAGTAGCACCTTTTCCATTGATTTCTTTTGCCCCTAAACACTAGTGTTATGTACTTTCCTATTCATAACAACCATGCTCCAATTCAAATACTTTTGACCTTTATGGAATTCAAATTCTATTCATACTTCAATTCGCTATAACTTGCGTTGTAGTGCTCCATTTCAAGAAATTCTTTCTACAAATAAATTCTTATGTCTTATACTATTTGTCAAACAACATTCATGTTGTTCTCCCAATATTTTTGATCATCTCCCATAGTGTATGCACGTCGAGCTTATATAGCAATAGTTCATCGTCCATTAACTCTTTTGATCTCATTCATGCACCTTCACTTTACAACACACTTAGGACCTTTTTATTAAACCTTAGTACGTTGTTATTTTGCACCAAGACATGCTTTGTTCTTATGTTCTCTTGGTTCTTCCTTTTTGGCATGAATGTTTATTGAATGCTATTCATTTATGATAGATTGCTCGGAGTGTGGTGAGTAGAATTATCAGGATTTTGAGAGCGACTATCTTCATCAAGTAATACCAGGCAAGTCACTTTGATCATACTATCACCTATGTTTTATGCATCGTAGTTCTACCATCCTATGCCCAATTGCATGCTGAGTAGGTACTTGGAAATTTTAGTATAGATTGTAGTATCATGTGGTAGGCACACAACAACCCCGATACTTGGCCCGGGGATGACAAATTTCATATTGCTATGCTTGAGTAGACGGGATTTCGGTTGAGTGCATAACACGAATGATGCGAGGTTGATTAAATAATCAAGACCGATTAAGACAAGATTTTCAAGACCTCAGAACGCAATGCAACTCTGGGTGAAGGACGGTTGATCGGCTCCCTGGAGAACACAGTGGATGACCCGGGATGCTGGAGAGGCCATGACATCCTGCGGAAAGCTTCACCCAGGCTCAAAGGGACGGACGGATATTTTCAAGACCCAAGGCTTACCTGCACAGCCACAAGTCATTATGAGCTCTGGCTTGGTTGGACAACGCGGCGACTCTGGACAGGCGGTGCTAGCAAATGTAGAAGAAAGGAAGGATTGGATGGGCACCGACAGGGATTCAGAGGGACCCGTTGAATGACCGTGTTTTGATCATCCGGTCTTCAAACACCCTGAAGTGCGAAGACATACACGGAGGCGATCAAATCTTGTGGGGAACGTGTGCAAAACTCTGCAGAGTACTCAAACCTAATCGATTAGCCGTGTCCACGGTCATGGACAACTTGAGCCAAAGGAACTGAAGTTATCTGGATTTCTCAACACCATTAAATATATTTGATGAGGGTAATTATTGACAACTCGGGTACGAGAACTGGTTGGCGGAACCATCTCGTTAACAACCAACCTTTGTTGTAATATTTTGCTTTTTGCCCCTCTTGTTGTAGGAGAAAATTTTGCTTTACGCTAAAAACTTACAACACCACCTGCCATATATGCATATAGTATAGATGATTACTTTTCACCCCTCTCTTATGTGACTTGCCGGCATATTCAATATGCTGACCTACACAGCTGCAACGTCTTATGTTGCAGATATTTTTCTTCGACGAGTAAGAGTACGATTCAGGGTTATGGTCTACACTCAACTTGCCATTGGTGTTTATTGGGACTCCACTCCCTTGACTGCTTCCGCTGAGATATTTAAGGTATATATCTGTTTTACGCTATTTACATGTGATTGCACTTTGATATATACATTGATGTACTGTGTGTGCCAGCGTACTGATCCAGGGATGGCATAGAAACACAGAGGCTTGACTCGTTTTGAGTCGGGTCGCTATAGTCAATGAGAGAGAGGGCATCACCAAAATAGTCCAGGTTCCGCTGAAGATGATCTAGGTCAATCCACTGAACGGGGACAAAGTTCTTCTTGAAATGCATGACAATATCACGGTAGATCCTGCAGTGATCCTTTGCCCAAACATGGTCAACATTCTTGATCACATCCTTCTCTTGGAGATAATGGTTCTGAGTGCGGACCGCAGAAAGTCCTTGGGGGCATTGTGCGGACATTGATCCCCTTGTCCTTGTTCGCGGTCTTCTTGAAGGACTGCTTTTTGGGTTGCAGACCTGAAGTGGCAGAACCCTCTGGAGCCTGTGGGTTGCGATAATGCTTTGACTGCGTGTCCCGAGGGGAGTTCTAACGGCGAGAACTACCTGTGACACAGAACACACAGCGAAAAGAAGCGATAAAAAGAGTCAAGGTTAAGAACTGGAAAGGGCAGAACAATAAAAACTCATTGCCACGCACATGAAAAGAATGCACAGTGAATCCTCCTGGCGGTAGTACCGCTACCCCTGGCGGTAGTACCGCTCGGGTCCTAGCGGTAGTACCGCTACCCCTGGCGGTAGTACCGCTGGGGGTCTTAGCGGTAGTACCGCTACCCCTGGCGGTAGTACCACTGGGGGTCCTAGCAGTAGTACCGCTAACCCTGGCAGTAGTACCGCTGGGGTTTGATTTTCAGATCAGACAGATAAAATAGACCTCACGGATATGGCTACACGAATTTTTATGAGGGGCATGGGCTGTGGATGAACACTAAGAACTCCACCACAGCCCTACACACATGAGAATCACTAGTACCACCGAAAGAAGTGCATACCTAGGCAAGAGAGAGCAAGTTTTAGATCTAATCCAAATAGTTCAAGTACTTGATCTAAAACATGTGAATCCTAGGGCATGGCAAAACTAAACAACAAAGATTCATAGGACCTACACTCCCCTCAAATATCTCCTTCATGCCACCCAAGAACAGGACACAAGATCAAAGACATGAATCCAAACCACCAATGCTCCTAACCCTAGAACAAGAACATCAACCAGTAGGAGAATGGGAGGAGCTTTACCGGGATTCATGGCCCTTGGAGGAGGAAGGAGAAGTGGAGCAACCCCTCCAATCCAACGGAGAGAAGGAGCTCCACGAATAGAGATCAAAACAGGGGGATTTCGGGCTAGGGGAGGGAGGAGCTGCGAGGAAGAAGAAAGAGCCTGGGAAAACGGGCTCCCCCTCCTTTATATAGCCCAAGGGGTACGGGCCAGCGGTAGTACCGTTGTGGTCCTGGCGGTAGTACCGCTACCTGGCGGTAGTACCGGTGGATGCAGTGGTAGTACCGCTGGGGTCCTGGAGGTAGTACCGCTCCCCCTTGAGACAGCCCTAAAAATTTCCTAGCAGGTCGTGTTAGATGGGAATCCTGGCGTTAGTACCGCTATCCCTAGCGGTAGTACCGCTGGGGTCCTGGCGGTAGTACCGCTACCCCTGGCGGTAGTACCGCTGCAAATGACACAACGCGGCCTAGGATAAGAGAAGAACTTGGGCAAATGACAAGTAAGTAAAAAAGATAGCATCCTAGAAATATGTACTGATTTGTCATTGTATATCCTTTCTTCTATACGAAAGAAAGGTGGGAGGGGCGGTGGCCGAGGCCACCTATGTTTGAGACAATGGTATGACACTGCGGAGAATTATCCTTGGGTTCATGACCAATGCTCGTCTTTGAAGCACAAGTGCCATTTGACAATGGCTAAAGTGAAAGACTAGATTGATTTATGCATAATGGGGGGAGGGAAAGTTCATTGAGAGAACAACACTCCCCCTATGTCCATGCCTATCTAGACCAAGATGGAATGCAAAGTGAGGTGCAGCATGCCTAGTTTCAATCCACATTACTTGAATCAATGATATTTGGCTCATGCCTTAACTCCCGGAACCTTGCTTCATCTAGAGGCTTAGTGAAAATATCTGCAAGTTGCTCTTCGGTGTGGATGAAGTGAACCTCAATATCACCTAGCTTGATATGTTCACGAATGAAGTGATGGCGAATATCAATATGTTTGGTTTTCCTATGTTGCACTGGGTTGAGGGAAATCTTGATAGCACTTTGATTGTCACATAGAAGAGGCACTTTGTCACAAGTGACACCATAATCCTTTAAAGTTTGCCTCATCCATAGCAATTGTGCACAACAACTTGCAGCTGCCACATACTCAGCTTCGGTGGATGATAAGGAGATGCAATTCTGCTTCTTTGACGACCAACTTACCAATGAGCGACCAAGGAATTGGCATCCTCCAGACGTTGACTTCCTCTCCACAGAATCTCCTGCCCAATCTGAGTCAGAATAGCCAACTAGATTGAAGTTTGCTCCTTTGGGATACCAAAGGCCAAAGTTTGGGGTATGAGCCAAATATCGAAAGATTCGCTTAACAACCATCTAGTGACTTTCTTTTGGTGCGGATTGAAACCGTGCACATATCCCTACACTCAACATAATATCCGGTCTAGATGCACAAAGGTAAAGGAGGGATCCAATCATGGAGCGATATACCTTTTGATCCACTGCTTTACCATTGGGATCACTGTCAAGCTTGCATCTTGTTGGCATGGGGAACTTGACCGGTTTGACATCTTCGAGCTCGAACCGTTTGAGCATGTCTTGAGTGTACTTGTCTTGTTTGATGAATGTTCCTTCTAGACCTTGTTTAATCTCGAACCCGAGGAAGAACTTCAACTCTCCCATCATGGACATCTCAAACTTCTCAGTCATTAGTGCAGCAAATTCTTCATTGAAGGAAATGTTAGGAGAGCCAAAGATAATATCATCAACATATAGTTGGCATATGAACAAATCCCCTTTAACCCTCTTAGTAAAAAGAGTGGGATCTATCTTCCCAATTTCAAACCCACGATCTTGTAACAACTCAGTAAGATACTCATACCACGCGCGTGGGGCTTGTTTAAGGCCATAGAGTGCCTTATTAAGTTTGTACACATGATTTGGGAGCTTGGGATGTTCGAATCCCGGGGGTTGTTTGACATAGACCAACTCATTTAAAGGACCATTAAGAAAGGCACTTTTCACATCCATTTGTTGTAATTTGAAGTTATGATGAGAAGCAAATGCAAGCAACATGCGAATAGATTCTAGACGAGCAACAGGGGCAAAGGTTTCACCGTAGTCGATACCCTCGACTTGGGAGTAGCCTGGAGCCACCAATCTTGCCTTGTTTCGAATCACAATCCCATTGGCATCTTGCTTGTTCTTGAATATCCATTTGGTCCCGATGACATTATGTTCCTCTGTTGGCCTAGGCACTAAATCCCAGACTTGGTTGCGCTCGAAGTTGTTAAGTTCTTCGTGCATGGCCATAAGCCAATCCTCATCATCGAGCGCTTCCTGTACCTGTTGAGGTTCACAATACGAAACAAACGCGTGATCCTCACAATAATTTCAAATCTGTTGATGGGTGGATACTCCCCTTTTTAAACTGCCAAGGACATTCTTCATAAGATGTGACTTGACTCTCAGCTTGTTTGCAATCTTGGCTGCTCGACGCTCCAAGAGATCTTCATTAGATAACGGGGGAGCATTGACTTGTTTACTTTGCTTGCCCTTGCGTCTTGAGCCGGCTGTTGGTGCTCCTGAAGGGAATTGTGAGACAGTCTCCTGATCATCTTGTCCTTCGACTTGAGGAGGTTCACTAGTTTGTTCTTGTATTTGTGGTTGCTCTTGATCTTGATCATGAGCAGGTTCGGAGTCTTGGGGTGGTGCTTGAATATCCTGAGACACATCATCATTGTTGGGCAATTTATCTTGACCTTGAGCTTGTTTACTTTGTTGAGAGTCTTCTCTTTGTTCATCGGAAGCGTGTGGGGCTTGTGGAGGTGATGGCTCCACTTGAGTAGATCATTGTCCTTCTCCTTCGGCCACAAGGGGTTCCTCAATGGGGAGTATTTGACCAATCCCCATTATTGTTATGGCTTGGGGAGGAATTTCATCACCTACATCACACAGACCACTTTGCTCCACTTGTGAGCCATTATTTTCATCAAACTCTATGTTACACGTCTCCTCAATTAGTCCAGTGGACTTGTTGAGGACACGGTAAGCATGAGAGTTTGTAGCATAACCAACAAAGATACCCTCATGTGCTCTAGAATCAAATTTAGCTAACCGTGCACCTTTCTTGAGAATGAAACACTTACAACCGAATACCGGGAAGTACTTGAGATTGGGTTTGTTTCCAGTTAGAATCTCATACGGAGTCTTGTTCAAGACTTTGCGGATATAGAGCCGATTGGATGCATGACATGCTGTGTTGATGGCCTCTGCCCTGAAGTTATATGGAGATTTGAATTCTGCCATCATTGTCCTTGCAGCGTCTATCAAGGTCCGGTTCTTCCTTTCTGCCACGCCGTTTTGTTGAGGGGTATATGGTGTAGAGTATTGGTGTTTTATTCCCTCATCACCTAGAAACTCATCCAAGGTGTAGTTCTTGAACTCGGTGCCGTTGTCACTTCTAATCATCAAGATCTTTGCTTCATGTTGACGTTGCGCTTCATTAGCAAAGTTGATGACCGTTTGTTGAGTCTCACTCTTCTTTTTAAAGAAATATACCCAGGTATATCTTGAGTAGTCGTCAACAATCACTAAGCAATACTTTCTGCCTCCAAGACTATCAAATGATGGAGGACCGAACAGATCCATATGGAGCCTCTTAGTGTAGATAAGAGTCCTTGGACGATGAGCAGTTTCATGAATCTTTCCTTCAATGCAGGCACTGCAAACACGATCTTTAGCAAAACTCACATTTGTTAGTCCACGAATATGGTCCCCTGTCAGAAGGCTTTGCAAAGATCTCATATTGACATGAGCTAAATGGCGATGCCAAAGCCAGCCCACATGAACTTTAGCCATTAAACATGTCGCAGTCTTAGTGGGTCGCTTTGAGAAGTTCACCACATAAAGACCATTTTCGACATATCCAACATAGGCTACTTTAAGAGTCTTGCTCCTCAGGAGGACCACAATATCAAGATTAAAGAAAGTGGAAAACCCCATAATTGCGAATTGATGAACCGAAAGTAAATTGTAGGCAAGTGACTCAACAAGCATGACTTTCTCAATAGATAAATCTTGAGAGACGACCACCTTACCAGATCCCAATACCTTTGAAGAGGATGCATCAGCGAATTGGACATGGGTGGGCATAGATGGAGAAGGATGCACATCCACCACTAAGTCCTTGCTTCCGGTCATATGATTTGTTGCTCCACTATCGAGCAACCATGACACCCCACCGGAAGCAAACTCCTGCAATAGATCAAGGCTTGGTTTTAGGTACCCATTTTTTAATGGGTCCTTTCATGTTAGAGACAAGGGTCTTAGGAACCCAGATAGCCCATTCAATATCCTCATCGTAGGAACCAACAAATCTGGCATAAACATGCCCATCACTAGCACAACATAAGACATAAGAAGAATTGAGTTTGTCGGCTGTGTTAGTAGGAATGGTTTTGCCCTTCTTGAGGTTTCCATAGTCCACCTTGTTCCTGTTCGCCTTCTGAGTCCCCTCACCCTCTTTGACAAAGATGTCCATGAGGGTGGGAGATCGTTTGTTCCTGTTCCTCCTTTTACCTTTTGACTTGGAGGTAAGTCCAAGTCCCTCCTTTCCTACAACACCCTTTTGAGTGCTCAAGAGGTCGTTTAGACTCTTCTCACCTTGTATGCATGCCACAAGTCCCTTCTCAAGTTTCTCCTTTAACTTGGCATTTTCCTCCACAAGATGTACATGCTCACAACAGGGGTTAGTTGCACAAGCATTATCAATTAACACAAAGGGAGGGCAAGTAGAGATCTCCTTGGTAAGCTTTGCTTGGAGTTGATCATGAGACTCTTTTAGAGAGAAATGAGCACCTTTCAAGACCTTGTGGGCCTTGTCAAGTGTGTCAAACTCCTCTTTGAGTCTGTCATGGCCAACCTCAAGAGCATACTTTTCAGACTTAAGCATACGAGTAAGAACAACATCATGATCTAGTTTCTTTTGCATTTTAGCGCAGTCATCATTATATGACTCCTCAAGAGCCAAACGAAGAGTGCGCTCCTTTTCTATAGCATTAGATAATTCGGCAATTTCATCGGTGTAGTCACGACTGTGTCCCTGAAGCTCGGAGATGGTCTCCTCATGAGACTCAATGAGGTCAGTGGCCTCACCCAGTTGTTCCAAGAGAGCAACAAAGTGCTTCTTGGGTTCTCCCTTAATAGTGCACAAAAACTTGTCAAGATCATGCTCATTAAGTTCCCCAACATCACTATCTTGAACACAATTTAACAATGAAGGGGCAGAAGTAATGTTGGTCTTAATGATGGGAGTTACCTGATTGATACCTTTTGCCATGAGGCACTTGGTGATGTGGTTCTCGTTGGGGGCGTTGAAGAGAGACACCTTCTGGGGAGGTGTAGTGGCAATAGCAACAGTTGTCGTTGCCACTGTATCATCATCATCATCATCATCGAAAGGGTACTCTTCAAGGGCCACCATCCCTTTTGGGTGAGGTTTCTTCACAAAGTTGTTCTTGATTGGAAATGATTTGGTTTTGTCTTTGCGAATGAGCTTGCCTCCGTTGTCTTCCCTTTTCTCATAGGGACATTCGGCCATCACGTTACCACAGTTATAACATGTCCTTACTCGTTGTTTGGGTTTGAATCCACTCGAGTTGTTCTTGGTGAAGGAGGGTCTTGAGTTCCTCTTGTTGCCCCAGAATTGCCTTGATGCAAGAGCCATGTGCTCATGATAGGCATACTTTGTTTCTTCAGGGCAGCCCTCCTCTTCCTCATCTTCTTCTTCTTCAAGCATTGCTTTTTCTTTCAACGCAAGGTTGGGTGAAGTTGTCTTTGATCAAACACGAGCAAGTGCATTGTCGGCTGTTTCGTTCATGATTGACATTGCAATGAATTCATCCAACACTTCACTGGAAGACAAGGAGTGGAAGTCTGGCCGCTGAAGAATGACAGATGACATGGCTTTGTTCAAAGGCATGATGGCTTTAAGGACCTTGTGCTTGACCCATGTATCATCCACATCCTTGCTCCCATGATCCTTGAGTGCCACAGCAATAGCAGTCACCCTCCGATAGAGATCACGAGGGTCCTCGTCTTCCTTCATCACAAACTCATCGGCCTTATCAAGTATCACTTCATAGTTGGATCGTTGAATGCTTGAGCTTCCCTTGTACAACACCATAATATGCGCCCAACAATCCTTGGCCAAAGTGAAGGGACGCAAGTGAGGAAGATCTTCAGGTGGCACTGCAGACTAGAGGATAAACAAAGCGGAGTGATTGTATTGATTGTCTGCATCTTCTCTTGGAGTGAGGTTGCTTGGATCATGGGGATAATATCCTTGCTCGATGATTCTCCACAAGTTTGTTGAGCTGTGATTCAAATGATACTTAATAGAAAATACCCAGTTAGCAAAGTCACCTTTCACAAGCTTAGGAGGAGGACCAACAGGATTAAGACGTGGTGCGGGAACGGATCCTCCATAGACCATGGGGGCTGGAACTGAGGCATATGTTCCAGCCCATCCTTTTCGTGAGATGAGGGAGGTCGCATACCTTTAGCCGCTTCCTTAGAGGAGTTGGCCTCCGAATCGGTGACGGTGGGTTTAAACACTATAGCCGGTTCGGGTGAACTTTTAAATCCCTCAATTAACTCTTTAAACATGGTCTTGACCTCGTTCGTAAAGGACGTCTTGAGAGCGGCCATAGCCGTATTCAAGTCGTCCCTTGTGACCGAAGTCAAGTCCATGGCCTCGGGTTGCCCATGGTTAATTCCCTCTTCGCCTTCCATACTCTTCGGGTGGTTAAACACTTAATAAAGAGACGTGGTTCTGATACCAATTGAAAGGATCGATATGGATGACTAGAGGGGGGGTGAATAGACAACGACCACTTTTCAATTAATCTTAGCAAGTTAAGGTAAACAACATATGGGTTCACAAATATTACGACAATGAGGTGAACCCTAATGAAGCTAACAACGAGAGTTATTAAGACAAGTAAGATATAGTCCGCAACATAAGCATACACAAAGTAAAGGATAGAGATAACCACAAGTGGAACCGATGGAGAGAGGATGTGTTACCGAAGTTCCTTCCCTTTGACAGGAAGTACGTCTCCGTTGGAGCGGTGTGGAGGCACAATGCTCCCCAATAAGCCACTAAAGCCACTGTATTCTCCTCACGCCCTCGCACGATGCAAGGTACCGTGATTCCACTATAGGTGCCCTTGAAGGCGGCAACCGGACCTTTACAAACAAGGTTGGGGAAAACTCCACACAAAGCTTGGAGGCTCCCAACTAGACCACGAAGCTTCAGCACAATGGAATATGGCTTCGAGGTGACCTCAACCATCTAGGATGCTCAAACACCCAAGAGTAACAAGATCCGCAAGGGATTGGTGGGGGAATCAACTTTTCTCTTGGTGGAAGTGTGGATCTAGGCCTTCTCAACCAATCCCTAAAGAATCAACAAGTTTGATTGGTTAGGGAGAGAGATTGGGAACTTTTGAGCTTAGGGAGCAACAATGGAGCTTGGGGAGGTAAGAGATAAGGTTCCAGAGCTAGAAGAACCCTTTATATAGTGGGGGGGGGAATCCAACCGTTTTCCCACTCTCTGCCCGAGCTCCAGCGGTACTACCGCTGGCTGCAGCGGTACTACCGCTGGCACTCCAGCGGTACTACCGCTGACCAGGGGCGGTACTACCGCCGACTAGCGGTACTACCACTAGTTGCAGTGGTACTACCGCTGGCACTCCAGCGGTACTACCGCTGGGCCCCTGGTAGTGCAAAAGCACTACCACCGCCAAGAAAGTCTTCGCAAAAAGGTCCGTCCACGAACAACCGCTAGGCAGGCGGTACTAAGCTCTTGGAGCGGTACTACCGCTGACCAGGGGCGGTACTACCACTGGCATTCCAGCGGTACTACCGCTAGGGCCAGCGGTACTACCGCTGGGGACCATTTTGCAAGGAGGAAAGAAACACAATGGCGGGGGCCGCTCCAAAGATGAAGGTAAGGGAAAATATGTGCAAAGATAGATTCCACCCAAACCTTTCCACTACGGTTCCCCTCTTAATAGTACGGCTTTCCTATGACTCAAATAAAGAGAATCGTAGAGAGCGCCGTGCTTCCGTTCCATGAATGAGGAGGCGAGTCGTCTTGTGCCGTTGACGTGTGTTATCTGAAACCTTAACACACACGGTTAGTCCTTTACGGTACTGTCATCAATCACCAAAATTACTTAGGCATAAACTATGCCCTAACAGTTAGTTTAGATCTGCATAGAATTATAAATTAATGTATGAGGCCAATTCGGATATGCTATAAGTCGTTTCCGACCTCATTTAAAATGCCGAGGTAGGTAGTTTAATTACGTTTCACCTCTTGCCATGCTTAACCACATTAATATTGCCGAGTACCTAATCGGGATAGACCTAAATAATTTGTATGTGGTTAATGTGTAGTGTTTGATTGTGTGAATTGCCATCTCATACCGTGTATAAATGTAACCGTTCATGCATCATTTGTGTTGTGCATCACGTGGTGAACATCATGTGTTGATTCTTGTTTCCGGTTTGCTTCATCTTGATAGAGTTCCGCAAGTGTATCGGAAAGTTAGGATTCGTTCAACTACATTGGTTCGTTTGCTTCACGAAGTCGTTCTTCTTTCAAGCGGGATCTCAGGCAAGATGACCATTTCCCCATATATCATTACTATCATTGCCATGCTAGTTTTCTCGTTTCTTTCGTTATGTCTCGTTGCCTACCACCTATTCAATATTAGCCTCTCAACATTGCCATGAAAACCCTCAACCTGTTCAACCTAACAAACCACTGATTGGCTATGTTACCGCTTGCTTAACCACGTGTTAGCGTTGCTAGTTGCAGGTGTAGTTGCTTCCATGTGATAACATGGGTTCCTTGTTATATTGTCACGCCCAAGATGCGACTCTATCCTCAATTTGGCACGAAGGCCTCGCCGGGGATAGAAGTGCATCTCGTCGTGTTGCAAGAATGGATATCGTTACAAGTACATGTACTTAAAAGAAGAGAAATATATATAGAATTGGCTTACACTCGCCACAAGCTACATCAAAGTCACAGCAGTACAATACATAATCATCATGAATAAGAGCAGGGTCCGACTACAGACGAAAACAAACGAGAAAATAAGAACGACGTCCATCCTTGCTATCCCAGGCTGCCGGCCTAGAACCCATCCTAGATCGATGAAGAAGAAGAAGAAGAAGCAACTCCAAATGAACTATCGACGCGCTCGCGTCAATGACCTTTACCTGTACCTGCAACTCATGTTGTAGTAATCTGTGAGCCACAAGGACTCAGCAATCTCATTTCCAAAGGTACCAAGACTAGCAAAGCTTAATGGGTGAGCTAAAGTTAAGTGGTGAGGTTGTAGCAGCGGCTAAGCATATATATTTGGTGGCTAACCTTACGAGTACAAGAAATAAGAAGGGGAAGATCTACGCATAGCAGACGTGAACTACGGTTGATCAATTAAGTGATCCTGAACACCTACCTACATCACACATAACCCCACCATGTCCTCGATCGGAGAAGGAACTCACGAAAGAGACAGTCACGGTTACGCACACAGTTGGCATATTTTAATTAAGTTAACTTCAAGTTATCTAAAACCAGTGTTAAACAAAGTTTCCACATTGCCACATAACCGAGGGCACGGGTTTTCGAAAAGATTTAACCCTGTATGGGTGCTCCAACTAGTCCATCACAAATTACCACAAGCCGCATAGAAATCCTCGATCACGACACTCGCGATCTCGTCGGATTCCTTAGTGGAAAACCTCAACTCCGAGTTTACCCAAAGCATCACCGGAATCCCGATGCACAAGATATCTCGTCAAAGGTAAAACTAATCCAGCAAGGCCGCCCGACATGTCGACGATCCCGATAGGAGCCGCATATCTCGTTCTCAGGACACGACGGATGAGCGATGGTTACCACGCCAAACGCTGAGTTGCCTCGGGCAGCTTTAGTAAGCTGCTCTGTTTTGGACCAACACTCATGAGGAGCACTGGCCCGGGGGTTGATTAAATCCCTCGGGTTAATTACTCCCTATGCACTTCATTAGTTATTAGGCAAATGTAGTACCAAAGTTGGGCCTTGCCAAACCAGCTTTACTCTAAAACAAATTATCAAGGGGTTCCCCATAACAACCCCGATCGTGTTAGGAGCGCTAAATTATGGAACATAACACCGGTAGCCGAAAACTAATGGGGCAAAGGTGGAACAAAACACCAGGCTAGAAAGGCCAAGGCTTCCACCTTTTACCAAGTATATAGGTGTATTAAATCAAATAGCATTAATATGGTGATATAACAAGGAACCCATGTTAACACGTGGAAGCAACTACACCTGCAACTAGCAACGCTAACACATGGTAAAGCAAGCAGTAACATAGCCAATCAGTGGTTTGCTAGGTTGTGAACAAGTTGAAGGTTTCATGGCATTGTTGAGAGGCTGATATTTAACATGTGGTAGGCAACGAGACATAATCGATAGAAGCGGTAAAACTAGCATGACAATGATAGTAATGGTATCTGGGGAAATGGTCATCTTGCCTCAGAACCCGCTTGGAAGAAGAATGACTCCGTGAAGTCGAGGAACCAACATAGTCGAATGGGTCCTCACATTCCGACACGCTTGCGGAACTCTATCGAGACGGAGCAAATCGGAAACAAGCATCAACACAGATATTCACCACGGCAAATGCACGACAAGAAGCACAACCTAATATGATGCATGATCAGATCAATGATGCAAGGCATGGCATGGCAATTCAGCTCACGCAAACACTACACATTGAGTGAAGCTCGATATGCAACGAGTTGCATATCGACGAAACTCCACGTTTAATTATTTAGTTCACTCCCGTTTATTTACACGGCAATATTAAATTGTTGTTAACATGGCAAGGGGTGAAGCAGGTGATTCTACATGTCATCCTAGTCGCTTGACACACGACACATAGAACGAAGCTACGGTTACAAGAGACATGCAACACAAGATTTTATGCCATGAATGCGTCATGCATGCAAGTTCATAACATCACGGGCAAGAAGAGATAGAAGCATGTGTCGCCACGACGAGCGAAAGGGAACCATGGCGGCAAGACGGAAACGAAGCCACGACAGCGTTCCTATCCCGATAACTCAATGAGATATCGGTGCCAACGAATAGGGATCGCATGCAGGGCATGCCAAATAATGATGGGGTGATCCCGGTTACCGGGTTCCCATGTCTCGAGGGCACGACGAAAGAGGGACAACGTGCAACAGCAAACATATAAGGCACAAGCATACGGTTACATCTCATACAACACATGCACCCGGTTCACGACAACATTCCAACGTATACCTTCGAAGCGTGCGTACGGGCGGATCGGTTCGTTGTGGTATGAACATAGGTCGTCGTGGAAGTCGTGGTACTCGCGATCTTGTCGATGGTAGTTGTTCGCTTGGCGTTGTGGTACACGGGTCTTTGCGTCGGTAGTCATACACGGTTCCATAGATGTTCGGGGTCGTCGAGGACGTCGTGGTACTCGGCGAACTTGTCGGATCCACGGTGGCGAGGATGGTGCACGCGGTCTTAGGCGACGTTCCAACAGGCAGCTGGGTAAGGCAACATCAGCAAGCAAGCAAGCAACACGGCATGGCCAGCATGAGCAACAGCAACAACTAGCAGCCACGGCGACAAGCGGCAGTAAGCAGCAAGCAGTACGGCGACAACGACAGCACACGGCAACAAGCAGCGGCAAGCAGCAACAATGGCAAGCAGCAGCCAACAGCAACTCCACAGCAAGCGGCACAACACAGGCAGGCAAGCAGGCAGCAGCCATAAGCTAGCAGGCGGCGGCAGCAACAACAAGCTAGCAAGCGGCATGGCAGCAGCAGCAACAGCAAGCAACAAAGCGGCAGCACAAGCATCGGCACAAGCAAGCAAGCAACAGCAACAACATCTAGCAGCAGCGGCTAGCAACTAGCAGCCAACAGCTAGCAGCAGCTAAGCAGGCAAACAGCAAGCAGCAGCCGACATGGCAACTAGCGGCAGCAGCAAGACATCACTAGCAGCTAACAGCTAGTAGCTTAGCGGCAAGCAACATCAAGCACAGCAACAGCGACAGGAACAACAGCAAGCACAACAGACAGGCAATGCAGCAACATCAGCACGCAACTAGCAACATGGGAGCATCAAGAAGAAGAGGCCCGGCGGCTGGGCAAGGCAAGCCGGCGGCGAGCTCGGCATGGGCCGACGAGGGGCTAGGGCGGCGCGTGGGGTGGAGCAGGTCCTTGCGTCAGGGGCTTGCGAGGGACGGCAGCACAGGGGACCTGCAGGCGGGGCGGCGCGGGGAGGCGAGCGGCGAGGCGAGGCGAGCATGGCGGGCGGCGCGGGGAACGGCGACCGGCTCGGGCACGTGCGGGGAAGCTTGGCGGCAGGGGAGCTAAGGGCGGTAGCAGGGAGGAGAGGGAGGACAGGGATCGGGGGGAGAGGGAGATGGTATCGGGAGGGGAGGAGGAGTCACGGGACGAGGGGGAGGAACGAGGGGGCAGGACGACGGCGGGGGGGGGGGACGAGAGGGATCGCCCCTATCGCTAGGTCAGGCAGGGGAGCCGGCTGCAGGCCGGTCTGGAGGCCCAAGTGGCCTCCAACGTTGGCCCCTCTCCCTCTTCTATTTCTACTTATCCACTAACAGGAACAACGAAACAACGAAAAGAGAGAAGAAATGGTTAGAAAAATAATTTAACAAAATAAAAAAATACCTTTTGACTCCTTAAAAATATACGCCAACTATAAGAAATAGATTGGGCATTTTTTTGGAAGAATAAAAATAAAACCTTTTTATAAATAATAACTAGACTCTATTTTGCAATAAAACAAAAGGGGGAATAAAAACTAAAACCAGAGGGTTGCCCCAAATAATAATAATATTTTTAAAAGAGGAGGAACATTTTATTTTAAGCAAATCAAAAACTGGAATTGCCTCAAAAGAATTAGGAGAGGAGAGGTGAGTTCCTATTGCACTAAAGACTTTGAGAGCACTTGAAGCACACACACACTCAAAACACACACACACAAACAGATGATGCAAGATGCCATGATGCAAACTGAAAGATGATGCAACAAATAAAAATAATCACACGACGGAAACAGAAATAAAGGGGAATCTTCTAGGGCGTCGGCATCGGGCTGTCACATATATCACCCTATTAATGCAATTTAATTTAATGCACCTATATACTTGGTAAAACGTGGAAGGCTCGACCTTTTTAGACTGGTTTTTTGTTCCACCTTTGCCCCCTTAGTTTCGGCTACCGGTGTTATATTCCATAATTGAGCGCTCCTAACACGATCGGGGTTGTTATGGGGACCCCCTTGATAATTCGTCTTAGAATAAAATTGGTCTGGCAAGGCCCAACTTTGGTACTACATTTGCCTAATAACCTAATGAAAATGCATAGGGACTCGCCGGCACCCGCGGAGTAATTAATCAACCCCTGGGCCAGTGCTCCTGATGAGTGTTTGTCCAACCTGAGCGATGTCCGGCGCCCCCTGGTCACCCGGGGCTTAGCCAACTCGACGTCTAGCTCATCCGTCGTGTCCTGAGAACGAGATACGTGGCTCCTATCGGGATCGTCGACACGTCGGGCGGCCTTGCGAGATTAGTTTTACCTTTTACGAAATATCTTGTGCGTCGGGATTCCGGTGATGCTTTGGGTAATCTCAGAGTTGAGGTTTTCCACTAAGGAGTCCGAAGAGGTCGCGAGTTTCGTGATCGACGATTTCTATGCGGCTTGTGGTAATTTGTGATGGACTAGTTGGAGCACCCCTGCAGGGTTAAATCTTTTGGAAAGTCGTGCCCACGGTTATGTGGCAACGTGGAAACTTTGTTTAACATCCGGTTCTAGACGACCTGAAGTAAACTAACTGAGTACGTAACCGTGACAGTCTCTTTCGTGAGCTCCTTCTCCGATCGAAGACACGGTGGGGTTATGTCTGACGTAAGTAGATGTTCAGGATCATGCATTTGATCATTATTAGTTCACGTCCGATGTTGCGTAGATCATCCCCCTATTGTTTCTTGTACTCGTAAGTTAGCCACCAAATAAATGCTTAGTCGCTTGCTGGAGCCTCACCATTTAACCATACCTCACCCATTAAGCTTTGCTAGTCTTGATACCTTTGGAAATGAGATTCCTGAGTCCCATGTGGCTCACAGATTAGTACAACACCAGGTGCAGGTAAAGGATATTAAGACGTGAGCGCGACGATTGTTCATTTGGAGTTTCTTATTCTTCCTCTTCATCGATCTAGGATGGGTTCCAGGCCGGCAGCCTGGGATAGCAAGGATGGACGTCATTCTTTTCTCGTTTGTTTTCGTCCGTAGTCAGACTCTGGTCTTCTTCGTGATATTTATGTATTGTACTGATGTGACTCTGATGTAGCTTTTGGCGAGTGTAAGCCAATTCCATATACTCATCTCTTTTGTACATGTACTTGTAATGATATCCATTCTTGCAAAACGACGAGATGCGCTTCTATCCTTGTCGAGGCCCTCGCGCCAAAATATGGATAGAGTCGCATCTTGGGCGTTACAAGTTGGTATCAGAGCAATACCGACCTAGGAGCCCCCTTGATTGATCGAACTTGGCCGAGTCGAGTCTTGAGTCTAGTTATATATCGGAGAGTAGGATTGTTTTTTCTCCTCTTCTATGCTCTGGTGAGGATTCTTGACGTAATAATTTTCATTCTACTCCTCTTATCACTCAAAAAAATTTAGGATCACGCGGATATTATTGGAATCTATATGATGTCGATGTGACGGGGTTCTGTCTTGGTGCCTCCTGTCTGACTTGATTTCTTCCGGGGAGTTGAGCTCCAGGGGATTCTTGAGCACATCGTTATCATTCAGATTTCTTAGTATCTCAGGACGAAGGATGTTCGAATTTGCTTCAATACTAGTAGTGGCGAGAGGAGTCCGGCTTCCTGAGTACTGGTGCAGAGAGTTCCGGATGTATCACCATACATAGTATCGTTGTGATTACGAGTGTCTGAGATAGACGAGTTTCCGAGATTTTGGTTATGTGTTGACGGATGTGATACACTGGATGGGTTAGTATATGAGTTGAGTGATATATTACTCCTTGTATCCATGGACCAGATTGCATGACCAGAAATTTCGGAATTTCTTAGGTGGGAATTCAAGTAGTTACTTATAGGACAATCTTCCTAGAAATGCATGATGTTAGGTTGGGGTCCGACATCTAGTGGATTCGTTTGTTCACGGTCGTTTTACAACGGTTCTCGTTGTGTCTTAAAGAGCCTTGTAGCTTGCTACGACTCGGGGATGCTTCATATGTCGTGTGCACTGCCTTGTACTTGATGGCTACTGTAAGATCGAGCCCGTGCGAATCTATCCACGAAAATATCAGACGGAATCTCTGTCATGAATTTGTTCCGGCTTGTTCCGTAAGCCTCATCCTTTGTTTGTTTGAGTATTGTAATTCGAGTTGCTTCGATGTCAAGTGGTGAATTCAGATCTTTCCAAGAGGTGTTCCCATATTTTTATGGGAATGCAAATTCTTTTGCTCAATCAAGTTGTCTTTTCAATTCTTTTCAACTGAAGTTGTCATGTCAATTCATTTCAACCGGTGTGCTTCTCTTCAAGTCAGTTCTATCCTTTTCAAGATTTGCAAGATCATTCTCTCATTTCTTCCGGAGTTCATCTCATATGTTCCAAGTTCTCTTTGTTTTTCCCCGCCCTCCCTCCCTTTTCTTCAGTGATTGGATTTCATCCAAGTGCATTTCATTTCATTGTTGCTTTCGCTATCTTTTATTTTCTCTCTTATCCGGTGATTCATTGTGAAGATTCTCAGGAGTTTCTAGTTGATCACTTCTTCATGTTGTTTCTTACCTGGTGGATTCAATTTAAGATCTCGGTGTTCATCATATCCTTTTCATCCTTGTAATTCTTTCCCATGTTGGAAATTCTTATTCAAGTCTCTCTCGTTACTCATCAATCTTTGTTCTATCCGGAGTGTTGTAGTTATCTCAGAAAGTTCTTGTTTTCAATTATTTCTATTATTTCGAGGTGCTAACCTCATCAAGTTTTCAGTTATACGGGTGCATTATCTCTCTTTCTGAGCAATATTTTCAACGGTGTTTCTTTTGAGTGGGCCCATAACCCACATGCTTTTTCCAGGATCTTATGTGGCTCTTGTAATCTTTTCGGAGCTCTCTAATTCTTTTCAACTACGGCGTAAATATGAATTTCATCAGTCGTATTCCTTCTTCAAGATCGCTTCAAATTTATTTCTCATCATTGGCTCAACTTTCCTTGTTCATTTCTTCCGGAGTGTCTCGGTAATTCTTGATGGGGGTTCTTGCCATCATTCTCAGCTTGGAAATTCAAAGGAAAGTTCCTATTGAATCTTGTCCATTCTTTTTGAAGATTGTCATCTCAGCTTCGTGTTATCCTCTCATTTGTTATTTATCATCAGAAATTCCTTCCATATCCATCCAGTGCATTTCAAATTGTTTTCATTCTCAATCCTCTGAAGGCCATCATTTCAGAAGATTTCTTCATCCTCATCTTTCAGCTTCCATTCTCAAATTCTTCTCAATTGTTGTCCCTTCGTTTGTCTCTCAATTATTCTAGTGCCTTGTTCAGTTTTCTATTAGGTGGCTCGAGATCTCTTCATTCTCAAGGTGTTCTTCAAGATTCTTGTGGTAGTAGTTCTCATTTTCTTCCTTGTTCTTTTCTTGCCAAGATCTAGTTTCTATTCTTGTAACGGAGGCTTTGTGATGTTGCTCTCTTCAATCTATCATTTTGTATTTTCAAGATCATATTATTCCCTTGTTCAATTTAGTTAGTTTGTTGTGAATCTTTTCAAGATCTTTCCATTGTATCAAATTTTTGTCCCCTTTTCCTACCGAAGTGCTGCCAAAATTTTGTGTGAATTCTTCCTTGTTTCTCATATCATTCTTCCTCTCTTTGTAACCTTCAAGATTCATTGCTTTCACTCGTTTGTAAAAGGAGCAACTAAGTTTTACCTCTTGCTTTCTCATACTCTTCCCCTTTCATTCTTGGATCTCGGGTCGAGATCCTCTTGTAGTGTAGGAGAGTTGTGACAGCCCGAGACCGACGCTTTAGAAGATTCCCCTCTTTTCCGTTGTCGTCGTGTTATTATTTTGTTTGCCGCATTCATCATTGCATCATGCGCATCATCTGCATTGCATCCGCATCCCGTTGCCGCCAGTTTTCAAAACTTGCATCCATTATTAGTTGCCGGTTCTTTCCGTTCTCGTCGTTGCCCATTTTGAGCCCGGCCACACACGCACGCGCCCTCGACACCGTTAAAATCTTGTTCTTAAAAGTGTGTGCAAAACTTTATCGGATTGGGTTGAAACTTGACGCGTGGTCTTATTTTAATATAGGTAGGTCGCCTGCCAAATTTCGTCATAATCGGAGTCCGTTTGATACCAGAACGGTCGACCGTAGCGGCACCGTCTTCGTTTATTTATCAGACGTTTTTCAGTGTTCAAAACGCGTTGCCGCGCCGCACCGTTTCCCTCTCGTCTCAGTCTACAGCCCCTATACACAACCTAACCTAACACTAGGACGTTTCCGGAGCGTCCGATCGAGATTGGAGGGTCCGAAAACGCCCTGATTAGCTAACCCTAGCCCCTGTGTCTATAAATAGACAACCATCCTCTCTCTCCCTCGGTTCTCGCGCAAACCCTAGCCCTAGCCACCACTTCCACAGCCACAGCCTCCTCCCATCCCGAACAGGCCCGCCGGGGCCCAGATCAGGCCCGCCCGAGCCCATCCTAGGCCCGAGCCACCGCAGCCGCCGCCGGCTCCTCGTGGAGCTCATGCAACCCCGATCCGCAACAGCCCGCAGCGCCCAGCTGCCCTGTCCTCGCGCCCGAAGCCGTGATCGTCACCCCGCCGCCGGTTGCGCCGTGCTCTGCCTAGGTCACCTTGTCCCGCCCTCTCCCTTGCTCTCGTGTCTCTCTCTCTCCCTCTCGTGTAACTTCTCCCTCTCTCCCTCATGTATAGCAACCATGGCAGGTGACCTCCGAAGCTTCACGCCGCTGCCCGACACCGGGAATGGGTCCCTAATGCCCGGATCCGTCCAAATCCATGACCAGAACCCCGTCGACTCGCGTCGTGTCGACGTTCCCTTGCCGGAGATTGCAAGCCGCCGCCATGGATCCCGCACGAGAGCACGACCCAGCGCCCGCTCCTCCCGCTCGGCAGCTCGCGTGGGCCGGCCCCGACACCAGGCCTCGTGGCCCAACGTGGTACCAGGCCATGCCTCCTCTGGTGCCTTGCGAGTCGGCCGAGTCGCCCCAGCGCAGCCCATGCTAGTACCATGTCGGTCCAGCTAGGCCGCCTCCCGAGACCGGGCCAGGCCCAAGGTAAGAACCCCCCCCCCCCTTTTGGCTACCTATTTCCCGCACGCGGCGCTCGACAGTGGGAATGCGCCAACCAGTTTTGGCCCGTATAAGTATTTTAGGAATTTTCGGCGAATTATTATTTTCAGGAAATTATAGATATTTCAAACGCATGTATCTTTTAACTCATGTGTTGGATCGCGGTGAATGATATATGTAGCTTGTGTAGTTTTTCGCGTAGAACATTATTTTCCAACTTGCATGCATGTTTAGAGTGGTTTGACCGTCGTTTGCCTAGAATAGTGTGCTGTCCTAATAGGTTATTTGTTCCGTAGATATGTTCGTGCGTGTCCGGATTGCTCAAATCCCATAGATAAAATGTTCATGTTGTTTGTAGCCCCTTGCCATGTATTTAGAAGTAGTTGTCTCGCTGTTTTCATGTAGGTGTCGTCAATAGTTTGTTATGTCGTGTTTAGGACATATTCTTGCATATACGTGTGGCGTTAGTTTTATTGTGCAACCCAACATATTATATATGTTTTGGGGTAGAAAAATCCATAGAATTTAACTGTGCATTTAGTTTTGTCTTTCGAGTAAGTTAGTGTGCATGATATTTTTGCCATGTTGCCCTCTTGTTTATTTTGTGGGATTTATTCCGCACGTGATATGCATGAGTTGTGAACTAGAGATATGCCCTTGGATATGCATGCTAGCCCATGGTAATTTTGGTTTCAATAGAAATCCATGTTTAGTTGTCGTTTGCTTGTTGTCAACATGCTAGATATAGTGCTGATTTGGAGATGCTGAAATATTGCTAAGTGTGAGATCTGTAATTTTTTTGGTTGCTGTCTTGCCATGAGTTTTTCTAGTGATCTACAGCTCCTTTGGGGTTGGTGCAATGGAGTTATTTGTAGTCCTTAAAATTATCTAGCATGCTGTAGATTTTCATACCATCCGGTGCCACGTAGCATATAGTTTTGCTGCTGCCAATATGCCTTCAGATCGAAAACTGCACTATCAAAGTGTGATTTTCACTAAGTCTGAAACTGTGTGTGAGATGCCATTTTGTGAATATTTTTCCTAGTGACACATGCTTCCATGCTAGTTGTATTTAGTAGGATATTGTTGTGCATCTTGACCACTACTGCCTCATGTCTTGTTTGAGCATTTTAGATTTATGTAGCTTGTTGTTTTGGGGTGTAGAAAATGTCATGTTGCTGTTTTTGGCGGATTATGGCTATTTCTTGTGTAGCTTGTATTTGTTGAACCGTTGTTCCGTTTTGATCGTGTCCTCTATGAAACTTGTTTAGAATCTTGTGTAGGTTCACAATATCTTTATATTTGTATGTTTTTGGATGCTTGTGACTGTCATTGCATACATATTGCATTCATGACATCATATCTTACGGTGATCATATCTTTTGAAACGTAGCTCCGATTGCAATGATCTGTATATGTAAATGGATTAGAACGACGTGTAGTTCCACGTGAACCTATTTATTTTGCAGTTTAACAAATATTAAAACGTGTTAGTTCAGATCTGCACAGAGTTATAAATTAATGTATGAGGTCAGTTCGGAGATGCTATAAGTTGTTTGTGACCTCATTTAAAATGCCTAGGTAGGTAGTTTAATTACGCTTCACCTCTTGCCATGTTTAACCACATTAATATTGCCGAGTACCTAATCGGGGTAGAACTAAATAATTTGTATGTGGAGTTTCGTCAATATGCAACTCGTTGCATATTGGACTTCACTTAATGTGTAGTGTTTGATTGTATGAATTGCCATGTCATACCGTGCATAAATGTAACTGCTCATGCATCATTTGTGTTGTGCTTCGCGTGGTGAACATCGTGTGTTGATTCTTGTTTTCGGTTTGCTTCATCTTGATAGAGTTCCGCAAGTGTGTAAGAAAGTGAGGATCCGTTCGACCACATCGGTTCATCTGCTTCACGGAGTCGTTGTTCTTCCAAGCGGGATCTCAGGCAAGATGACCATTTCCCCATATATCATTACTATCATTGCCATGCTAGTTTTCTCGTTTCTTCCGTTATGTCTCGTTGCCTACCACCTGTTAAATATTAGCCTCTCAACATTGCCATGAAAACCCTCAACCTGTTCAACCTAGCAAACCACTAATTGGCTATGTTATCGCATGCTTAATCATGTGTTAGCGTTGCTAGTTGCAGGTGTAGTTGCTTCCATGTGATAACATGGGATCCTTGTTATATCACCCTATTAATGTTATTTAATTTAATGCACCTATATACTTGGTAAAGGTGGAAGGCTCGACCTTTCTGTTTTGTTCCACCTTTTCCCCCTTAGTTTCGGCTACCGGTGTCAATTCCATAATTGAGCGCTCCTAACACGATCGGGGTTGTTATGGGGACCCCCTTGATAATTTGTCTTAGATTAAAACTCATCTGGCAAGGCCCAAGTTTGGTACTACATTTGCCTTATAACCTAATGAAAATGCGTAGGGACCTGACGGCACCCGTAGAGTAATTAGTCAACCCCCGGGCCAGTGCTCCTCATGAGTGTTGGTCCAACCTGAGCGATGTCCAGCGCCCCCTGGTCACCTAGGGTTTAGCCAACCCGACGTCTAGCTCATCCGTCGTGTCCTGAGAACGAGATACACAGCTCCTATCGGGATCGTCAACACGTCGGGCGGCCTTGCTGGATTAGTTTTACCTTTTACGAAATATCTTGTGCATCGGGATTCCGGTGATGCTTTGGGTAATCTCAGAGTTGAGGTTTTCCACTAAGCAGTCCAAAGAGATCGCGAGTTTCATGATCGAGGATTTCTATGCGGCTTGTGGTAATTTGTGATGGACTAGTTGGAGCACCCCTGCAGGGTTAAATCTTTGGGAAAGCCGTGCCCGCGGTTATGTGGCAACGTGGAAACTTTGTTTAACATCCGGTTCTAGACGATCTGAAGTAAACTTAATTAAAACTTGCCAACTGAGTGCGTAACCGTGACTGTATCTTTCGTGAGCTCCTTCTCCGATCGAGGACACGGTGGGGTTATGTCTGACGTAAGTAGGTGTTCAGGATCATCCATTTGATCATTATTAGTTCACGTCGATGTTGCGTAGATCATCCCCCTATTGTTTCTTGTACTCGTAAGTTAGCCACCAAATAAATGCTTAGTCGCTTGCTGCAGCCTCACCACTTAACCATACCTCACCCATTAAGCTTTGCTAGTCTTGATACCTTTGGAAATGAGAATGCTGAGTCCCCTGTGGATCACAGATTACTATAACACCAGTTGTAGGTGCAGGTAAAGGATATTAAGACGTGAGCGCGACGATTGTTCATTTGGAGTTTCTTCTTCTTCCTCTTCGTCGATCTAGGATGGGTTCTAGGCCGACAGACTGGGATAGCAAGGATGGACGTCGTTCTTTTCACGTTTGTTTTCGTCCATAGTCGGACCCTGCTCTTCTTCTTGATATTTATGTATTGTACTGATGTGACTCTGATGTAGCTTGTGGCGAGTGTAAGCCAATTCCATATACTCTTCTCTTTAGTACATGTACTTGTAACGATATCCATTCTTGCAAAATGATGAGATGAGCTTATATCCTTGTTGAGGCCCTCGCGCCAAAATAAGGATAGGGTCGCATCTTGGGTGTTACATGATGGGTCGCCCTATGATTATCATCGAAGGCCAAATTACAAGACGATGTTGTATCCAGAACGGATTCTTCCGAAGCCTTAGTGTACGCTCCAAGTGAAGATGATAATATCCACATGTTTACTTGTAACGTCGAAGATGTGATCCTATCCTTATTTTGGCTCGAGGGCTTCAACAAGGATAGAAGCGCATCTCATCGTTTTACAATAATGGATATCGTTACAAGTACATGTACAAAAGAGATGAGTATATGGAATTGGCTTACACTCGCCACAAACTACAGCATGACCACATCAATATAACAATACATACAATCATCAAGTAGAAGAGCAGGGTCCAACTACGGACGAAAAATAAACGATAAAAGAACGACGTCCATCCTTGCTATCCTAGGCTGCCGACCTAGAACCCATCCTAAATCGATGAAAAAGAAGAAGAAGAAACTCAATATAGCTCAATCATCATGCTCACGTCAAAGTATCGCTTTATTTGTACCTACAAATGTTGTTGTAGTAATCTGTGAGCCACAGGGACTCAACAAATCTCATTTCCAAAGGTATCAAGACTAGCAAAGCTTAATGGGTGAGGTATGGTTAAGTGGTGAGGCTGCAACAAGCAACTAATCATTTATTTGAGGTAGCTAACTTACGAGTACAAGAATAAGAGGGGGTGATCTACGCATAATCGGACGTGAACTAATAGTGATCAAATGAATGATCCTAAACACCTACTTACGTCATACATAAGCCAATCATTTCCTCTTCCGGATCCAGAACTCGCGAGAAGAGACAGTCACGGTTACGCACACAGTTGGCATATTTTAGTTAAGTTTACTCCAAGTTAACTAGAACCGGATGTTAAACAAATTTCCAAGTTGCCACATAGCCGTGGGCACGACTCTTAGAAAGATTTAACCCTGCAGGGGTGCTCCAACTAGTCCATCACAAACTACTACACGCTGTGTCGGAAACCTCTGTTGGGGAACGTAGTAATTTCAAAAAAATCCTACGTCACACACGGATCTATCTATGGAGAAACCAACAACGAGCAAAGGAGTAGAGCATCTTGATACCTTTGAAGATCGATAAGCGGAAGCGTTGCTAGAACACGCTTGATGGAGTCGTACTCGCAGCGATTAGATTGCGGTGGATTCCGATCTATGCACCAAACAACGGTGCCTCCATGCAGAAAGGAGGGAGGAGAGGTTGAGGGATAGCTACGGCAGCACGAGGCGTGGTGACGGCGGATCTGCATGGTACTCCGACAGGGCTTCGCCAAGCACGATGGAGGACGACGACGAGGAGGAGTAGCGCTGCGCCAAGAGAGAGAAATTGTGTCTCAAAATAGCCCTAAACCCTCCACTATATATTGGAGGAGAGGGAGGAGGGTGCCCACCCTTAGGGTTTCCCACCCTAAGAGGTGCGGCAGCCCTAGATTGGGCAAGGGGCGGCGTCCAAGGGGTGGAGGAGGTGGCGCCCTAGGGTGGGCAAGCCCACCACTCCTAGGGTTAGCCCACCACCTCTCTCTTGCACCTTGGGCTGATGGTGGTGGTGCACCAACCCACATATGGGCTGGTTCTCATCCACCTTTTGGCCCATATACCCCTTCGGGGCTGGTGTCCCTTCCCAGTGGACCCCCAGAACCCTTCCGGTGGTCCCGGTACATTACCGGTGACGCCCAAAACACTTTGGGCGATCAAATCTTCACTTCCCTACATATGAATCTTTACCTCCGGCCGAAACTCCTCGTGACGTCCGAGATCTCATACGGGACTCCGAAAAACCTTCGGTAACCACGTACACCATTCACATATAACCCTACCATCACCGAACATTAAGTGTGTAGACCCTACGGGTTCGAGAAGCATGCAAACATGACCGAGCCACCTCTCTGGTCAATAACAAACAGCGGGGTCTAGATATCCATGTTGGTTCCCACATGTTCGACGATGATCTCATCAGATCAACCACGATGTCGGGGATTCAATCAATCCCGTATGCAATTCCCTTTGTCTACCGGTATGATACTTGCCCGAGATTTGATCGTCGGTATCCCCATACCTTGTTCGATCTCGTTACCGGCAAGTCTCTTTACTCGTTATGTAACACGTCATCCCGTGGCTAACTCCTTAGTCACACTGAGCTCAATATGATTATGAATTACCGAGTGGGCCAAGAGATACCTCTCTATCACACGGAGTGACAAATCCCAGTCTTGATTCATACAACCCAACACACACTTTCGGAGATACCTGTAGTGCACCTTTATAATCACCCAGTTACTTTGTGACGTTTGATACACCCAAAGCACTCCCACGGTAGCCGAGAGTTGCACAATCTCATGGTCTAAGGAAATGATACTTGACATTAGAAAAGCTTTAGCAGACGAACAATACGATCTAGTGCTATGCTTAGGATTGGGTCTTGTCCATCACATCATTCCCCAATGATGTGATCCCGTTATCAATGACATCCAATGTCCATGATCAGGAAACCATGATCATCTATTGATCAACGAGCTGGCCAACTAGAGGCTCAATAGGGACACATTGTGATCTATATATTGACACATGTATTATGGTTTCCGGTTAATACAATTATACCATGAATAACAGACAATTATCATGAACCAGAAAATATAATAATAACCACTTTATTATTGCCTCTAGGGCATATTTCCAATAGTCTCCCACTTGCACTAGAGTCAATAATCTAGTTACATTGTGATGAATCGAACACTCATAGAGTTCTGGTGCTGATCAAGTTTTGCTCGTGGAAGAGGTTTAGTCAACGGGTCTACGACATTCAGATCCGTATGTTCTTCACAAATATCTATATCTCCATCTTGGATGTATCCACGAATGGATTTGATGCGGCACTTGATGAGCTTGTTCTTCTTGTGAAACCTGGGCTCTTTGGCAATGGCAATAGCACTAGTGTTGTCACAAAAGAGAGTCATCGGGCCCGATGCACTGGGAATCACTCCAAGGTCGGTGATGAACTCCTTCATCCATACTCCTTCATGTGTTGCCTCCGAAGCAGCTATGTACTCCGCTTCACATGTAGATGCCGTCATGACGCTTTGCTTGTAGCTGGACCAGCTAACTGCCCCATTATTCAAAATATACACTTATCCGGTTTGTGACTTGGAGTCATCCGGATCTGTGTCAAAGCTAGTATCGACGTAACCCTTTACGACGAGCTCTTCGGCACCTCCATAAACGAGAAACATATCTTTTGTCCTTTTCAAGTACTTAAGGATGTTCTTAACCGTTGTCCAGTGATCCACTCCTGGATCACTCTGGTACCTCCCTACCAAACTTTTGGCAAAGGTTCACATCAAGTCTGGTACACAACATGGCATACATAATAGAGCCTATGGCTGAAGCATAGGGGACGGTACTCCTCTTTTCTCTATCTTCTGCTGTGGTCGGGCGTTGAGTCATACTCAACTCACACCTTGTAATACAGGCAAGAACTCCTTCTTAGCCTTATCCATATTGAACTTCTTCAATATCTTGTCAAGGTATGTGCTTTGTGAAAGACCTATGAGGCGTTTTGATCTATCTCTATAGATCTTGATGCCTAATATGTAAGCAGCTTCTCTAGGGTCCTTCATTGAAAAAATCTTATTCAAATAGGCCTTTATGCTTTCCAATAGTTCTATATCATTTCCCATCAACAATATGTCATCCACATATAATATGAGAAATGCTACAGAGCTCCCACTCACTTTCTTGTAAATATAGGCTTCTCCATAAGTCTGTACAAACCCAAACGCTTTGATAACCTCATCAAAGAGAATGTTCCAACTCCGAGATGCTTGCACTAGCCCATAGATGGAGCGCTTGAGTTTGCATACCTTGTTAGCATTTCTAGGATCGACAAAACCTTACGGTTGTATCATATACAATTCTTCCTTAAGAAAGCCATTCAGGAATGTTGTTTTGACGTCCATTTGCCAGATTTCATAATCATAAAATGCGGCAATTGGTAACATCATTCGGAACGACTTTAGCATCGCTACGGGTGTGAAGGTATCATCGTAGTCAATCCCTTGAACTTGTCGATAACCCTTAGCGACAAGTCGAGCCTTATAGATGGTCACATTACCATTCGCGTCAATCTTCTTCTTAAAGATCCATTTATTCTCTATGGCTCGCCGATCATCGGGCAAGTCCACCAAAGTCCATACTTTGTTCTCATACATGGATCCTATCTCGGATTTCATGGCCTCAAGCCATTTGTTGGAATCCGGGCCCGCCATCGCTTCTTCATAGTTTGAAGGTTCACTGTTGTCTAACAACATGATTTCCATGACAGGATTTCCATACCACTCTGGTGTGGAACATGTCCTTGTGGACCTTCGAGGTTCAAAAGCAACTTGATCTGAAGTTTCATGATCATCATAATTAACTTCTTCTCTAGCCGGTGCACGTACCTCGGAAATATTTTCTTGTGTTGCGCTACTCTCCGATTCGAGAGGAGGGACAATTACCTCATCAGTTCTATTTTCCTCCCACTTACTTCTTTCGAGAGAAACTCTTTCTCTAGAAAGGATCCGTTCTTGGCTACAAAGATTTTGCCTTCGGGTCTAAGATAGAAGGTGTACCCAATAGTTTCCTTAGGGTATCCTATGAAGACGCATTTTTCCGCTTTGGGTTCGAGCTTCTCTCATTGAAGTTTCTTCACATAAGCGTCGCAACCCCAAACTTTCAGAAACGATAGCTTAGGTTTCTTGCCAAACCATACTTCATATGGTGTCGTCTCCACGGATTTAGACGGTGCCCTATTTAAAGTGAATGCGGCAGTTTCCAATGCATATCCCCAAAATGATAGCGGTAAATCGGTAAGAGACATCATAGATCGCACCATATCCAATAAAGTGTGATTACGATGTTCAGACACACCGTTACGCTGCGGTGTGCCAGGCGGCGTGAGTTGTGAAACAATTCCATATTTCCTTAGGTGCGTGCAAAACTCGTGACTTAAATATTCTCCTCCACTATGAGATCGTAGAAACTTTATTTTCTTGTCACGTTGATTCTCCACCTCACTCTGAAATTCCTTGAACCTGTCAAAGGTTCCAGACTTGTGCTTCATTAAGTAGACATACCCATATCTGCTTAAATCATCAGTGAGGGTGAGAACATAATGATAGCCACCACGAGTCTCAACGCTCATTGGACCACATACATCGGTATGTATTATTTCCAATAAGTTGGTTGCTCGCTCCATTGTTCCGGAGAACGGAGTCTTGGTCATCTTGCCCATGAGACACGGTTCGCATGTGTCAAATGATTCAAAATCAAGAGACTCCAAAAGTCCATCTGTATGGAGTTTCTTCATGCTCTTGACACCGATATGACCAAGGCGGTAGTGCCACAAATATGTGGGACTATCATTATCAACTTTACATCTTTTGGTACTCACACTATGAATATGTGTAACATCACGATCTATAGTCATCAAGAATAAACCATTGACCAGTAGGGCATGACCATAAAACATACCACTCGTATAAATAGAACAACCATTATTCTCATATTTAAATGAGTAGCCATCTTCCATCAAGCGAGATCAAGATACAATGTTCATGCTCAAAGCTGGTACTAAATAACAATTATTCAGGTCTAAAACTAATCTCGAAGGTAGATGTAGAGGTAGTGTGCCGATGACGATCACATTGACCTTGGAACCATTCCCGACGCGCATCGTCACCTCGTCCTTAGCCAGCCTACGCTTGTTCCACGGTTCCTGCGTAGAGTTGCAAATGTGAGCAATATCACCGGTATCAAATACCCAGGAGCTACTACAAGAGATGGTATGGTACACATCAATAACAAGTATATCACATATACCTTTGACGTTGTCGGCCTTCTTATCCGCTAAGTACTTGGGGCAATTCCGCTTCCAGTGACCGGTTCCCTTGCAATAATATCACTCAGTCTCAGGCTTGGGTCCTTTCTTTGGCTTCTTCCCGGCAACTGGTTTACCGGACGCGACAACTGCTTTGCCGTCCTTCTTGCAGTTCTTTTTACCCTTGCCTTTCTTGAATGTGGTCGTCTTATTCACCATCAACATTTGATTTTCTTTCTTGATTTCTACCTCCGCAGATTTCAGCATTGAATACAACTCGGGAATAGTCTTTTCCATCCCTTGCATGTTGTAATTCATCACCAAGCCTTTATAGCTAGGTGGAAGCGACTGGAGGATTCTGACAATGACTGCATCATCCGGAAGTTCAACTCCCAGCGGAGTCAAGCGGTTGTGCAACCCAGACATTCTGAGTATGTGCTCACTGACAGAACTATTCTCCTCCATCTTACAGCTAAAGAACTTGTCGGAGACTTCATATCTATCAACCCTGGCATGAGCTTGAAAAACAAGTTTTAGCTCCTCGAACATCTCATATGCCCCGTGTTGCTCAAAACGCCTTAGGAGCCCCGGTTCTAAACTGTAAAGCATGCCACACTGAACCAGAGAATAGTCATCACTCCGCGACTGCCAGGCATTCCTAACGTTCTGAGTTGCCGCGGGAATAGGAGGATCACCTAGCAGTGCATTAATGACATATGCCTTCTTGGAAGCAGTGAGAATGAGCTTTAAGTTACGAGCCCAATCCGCATAGTTGCTCCCATCATCTTTCAACTTAGTTTTCTCTAGGAACGCGTTGAAGTTGAATGAGACATTTGCGTTGGCCATTGGATCTACAATATTTGTAAATAAAATTTTAGAGTAAGTTCATGATAATTAAGTTCATCTAATCAAATTACTAATGAACTCCCACTTAGACCGACATCCCTCTAGTCATCCAAGTGATACATGATCCACGTCGACTAGCCCGTGTTAGATCATCACGTGAGACGAACTAGTCATCAATGGTGAGCATCTCCATGCTGATCGTATCAACCATACGACTCAAGTTCGACCTTTCAGTCTCCCATATTCGAGGCCATGTCTGTACATGCTAGGCTCGTCGAGTCAACATAAGTGTTTTGCGTGTGTAAACTAGCTTACACCGTTGTTGCGAACATTAGAATCTATCACGCCCGATCATCACATGGTGCTTTAAGACAACGATCCTTCGCAATGGTGCACACTTAGGGGAATACATATCTCAAATTTTAATGAGGGATCATCTTATCTTTGCTACCGTCGTTCTAAGCAATAAGATGAAAAACATGATAAACATCACATGCAATCATATAGTGACATGATATGGCCAATATCATCTTGCTCCTTTGATCTCCATCTTCTGGCCACCATGATCATCATTCTCACCAGCATGACACCATGATATCCATCATTATGTCTCCGTGAAGTCGGCATGCCAACTATTACTTATACTACTATAGCTAACGTTTAGCAATAAAGTAAAGTTATCAATGGCGTTGCATCTCATACAATAAATTAAGACAACTCATATGGCTCCTGTCGGTTGTCATACTAATCGACATGCAAGTCGTGAATCCTATTACAAGAACATGATCAATCTCATACATCACATATGTAACATCACATCCTTTTGGCCATATCACATCACATAGCATAGCCTGCAAAAACAAGTTAGACGTCCTCTAATTGTTGTTGCAAGTTTTCCGTGGCTGATTAGGGTTTCTAGCAAGAACACTTCTTACCTACGTGACAGCCACAACGTTTATATGCCAATGCTATTTACCCTTCATAAGGACCCTCTTCATCGAATCTGATCCGACTAAAGTGGGAGAGACAGACACCCGCTAGCCACCTTATGCAACAAGTGCATGTCGGTCGGTGGAACTAGTCTCATGTAAGAGTACGTTTAAAGTCAGTCCGGGCCGCTTCATCCACGATGTTGTCGAATCAAGATAAGACTAGTAACGGCAAGCAATTGACAAAATCAGCTTCCACAACTTTTGTGTTCTACTCATGCATAGAATCTACGCATAGAACCTTGGCTCGGATGCCACTATTGGGGAACATAGTAATTTCAAAAAAATTCTTCGTCACACAAGGATCTATCTATGGAGAAACCAGCAACAAGCAAAGGAGTAGAGCATCTTCATACCTTTGAAGATTGCTAAGTACAAGGATCTTCGAGCAACGAGCACAAGGATCTTCGTACTCGCGGCGATTCATATCTTGTGGATTCCGATCTACGCACCGAAGAACGATGCCTCCGTGTTCAACACACGTGCATCCCGGTGACGTCTCCAATGCCTTGATCCAGCAAGGGGGAGGAGAGGTTGAGGGAGACCTCCGACAGCACGACGGCGTGGGGACGGTGGAGCTACGTGGTACTCCGATAGGGCTTCGACAAGCACGACGGAGGACGGCGACGAGGAGAAGTAGGGCTGCGCCGAGAGAGAGAAATTATGTCTCAAAACAGCCCCAAAGCCTCCACTATATATAGGAGGAGAGGGAGGAGGGTGCCCACCCTTAGGGTTTCCCACCCTAACGGGTGTGGCAGCCCTAGATTGGGCAAGGGGGAGGTGACCAAGGGGTGGAGGAGGTGGCGCCCTAGGGTGGGCAAGCCCACCACGCCTAGGGTTAGCCCACCGCCCCTTTCTTGCGCCTTGGGCTGATGGTGGTGGCGCACCAGCCCACATATGGGCTAGTTCCCATCCACCTTTTGGCCCATATACCCCTTCGGGGCTGGTGGCCCTTCCCGGTGGACCCTCGGAACCCTTCCGGTGGTCCCGGTACATTACGTGTGACGCCCGAAACACTTCAGGCGATCAAATATTCACTTCCTATATATGATTTACCTCTGGACCATTCTGGAACTCCTCGTGACGTCTGGGATCTCATCTGGGACTCCGAACAAGCTTCGGTAACCATTTACACTATTCCCATATAACCCTAGCGTCATCGAACCTTAAGTGTGTAGACCCAACGGGTTCAGGAAGCATGCAGACATTACCGAGACACCTCTCCGGTCAATAACCAACAACGGGGTCTGGATATCCATGTTGGCTTCCACATGTTCCACAATGATCTCATGGATGAACCACGATGTCGGGGATTCAATAAATCCCGTATGCAATTCCCTTTGTCTACCGGTATGATACTTGCCCGAGATTCGATTGTCGGTACCCCTATACCTTGTTCAATCTTGTTACAGGCAAGTCTCTTTACTGGTTGCGTAACACATCATCCTGACACATCTCCAACGTATCTATAATTTTTGATGGTTTCATGCTATTATCTTGTCAAACTTTGGATGCTTTGGATGCCTTTTATTTATTTTTTGAGACAAACTTATTAACTCAGTGCCAAGTGCGAGTTCATGTTTTTTTCATGTTTTTGACCCGTTTCAGAGGAGATTTTGAAACGGAGTCCAAACGGAAGAAAATCCCCGAAAAGATTTTTTCTGGAACGGAAGAAGATCAGGGAGCTTGGGAGCCAAAGCAGGGGAGCCCCAGGGGCCCCACAAGCCCCCACCCCGCGGCCAGGGGGAGGCCGCGCCATCTAGGCTTATGGCCCCCCCTGAGCGACCCCTGGCCTAGGGGTTGCGCCTATATATTCCCAAAAATTCCCTAAAAAATTAGGAGATCATCGAAAGTACTTTTCCGCCACCGCAAGCTTCTGTCTCCGTAAGATCCCATCAGGGGCACGTTCTGGTGCCCTGTCGGAGGGGGGATTCGGACACGGAGGGCTTCTTCATCAACACCATGACCTCTTCGATCATGTGTGAGTAGTTCACTATAGACCTACGGGTCCATAGCTAGTAACTAGATGGCTTCTTCTGTCTCTTGGATCTTCAATACAAAGTTCTCCATGATCTTCATGGAGATCTATCCGATGTAATCTTCTTTTGCGGTGTCTTTGTAGAGATACGATGAATTGTGGATTTATGATCAGATTATCTATGAATCTTATTTGAGTTTCTTCTGATCTCTCTTATGCATGATTTCATATCCTTGTAATTCTCTTCGAGTTGTGGGTTTTGTCTCGCCAACTAGATCTATGATTCTTGTAATGGGAGAAGTGCTTGGTTTTGGGTTCATACTGTGCGGTGACCTCGCCCAGTGACAGAAGGGGTAGCGAGGCACGCATCGTGTTGTTGCCATCAAGGGTGAAAAGATGGGGTTTTCATCATTGGTTTGAGATTATCCCTCTACATCATGTCATCTTGCTTAAAGTGTTACTCTGTTCGTCATGAACTCAATACACTAGATGCATGCTGGATAGCGGTCGATGTGTGGATTAATAGTAGTAGATGCAGAAAGTATCGATCTACTTGTCTCAGACGTGATGCCTATATGTATGATCATTGCCTTAGATATCGTCATGACTTTGCGCGGTTCTATCAATTGCTGGACGGTAATTTGTTCACCCACCGTAACACTTGCTATTTTGAGAGAAGCCTCTAGTGAACACTATTGCCCTCAGGGTCTACTCCACACCATATTTTCAGCCTTACACTTTTTACTCCGTTGCTCTTTCCGCCTTCAGATCTCACTTTGCAAACAATCTTGAAGGGATAGACAACCCCTTTGAAGGGTTGGGTGCAAGCTTGTTTGTGTTTGCGCAGGTACTTTGGACTTGACGAGGCCCTCCTTCTGGATCGATACCTTGGTTCTCAAACTGAGGGAAATACTTAATGCTCCTGTGCTGCATCACCCTTTCCTCTTCAAGGGAAAAACCGACGCAAACCAGAGAAGTAACAAGAAGAATTCCTAAGCGCCAGGGAAGGACTTTTCTTGCCGCAGCAGAAGAATTTTTGGCGCTGTTGCCGGGGAGGATGATCAAGTCAAGAACTCATCCAAGTACGTGTCGCAAAATCATCTCTTGCATTTACTTTGTTTACCAGTTGCCTCTCGTTTTCCTCTCCCCCACTTCACCAATTTGCCTTTTTCGTTCGCCTTTTCATTCGCCTTTTTTCTCGCCTGCCCTTTGTTTGCTAGTGTGCTTGCTTGCTTGCCGAAGTCACCATGAACGAAAACACAAAACTTTGTGACTTCTCGAATACTAATAATTATGATTTTATTAGTACTCCGATTGCTCCCGCCACTAGTGCGGAGTCATACAAAATCAATGCCGCTTTGCTGAATCTTGTTATGAAAAAGCAATTCTCTGGCCTTCCTAGTGAAGATGTCGCATCCCATCTCAATACCTTCATTGAGCTTTGCGATATGCAAAAGAAAAAATATGTGGATAATGACGTGATTAAATTGAAGCTTTTTCCTTTCTCATTGCGAGATCGCGCAAAAACTTGGTTTTCTTCTTTGCCCAAAAATAGTATCGATTCTTGGGATAAGTGCAAAGATGCTTATATATCCAAGTATTTTCCGTCGGCGAAGATCATCTCTCTCCGTAATGATATCATGAATTTTAAGCAACTTGATCATGAACATGTTGCACAAGCTTGGGAGAGAATGAAGTTAATGATTAGAAATTGTCCCGCTCATGGCTTGAGCCTTTGGATGATTATTCAAATCTTTTACGCTGGCTTGAATTTCGCTTCTAGAAATATCTTGGACTCCGCCTCAGGTGGAACATTCATGGAAATCACATTAAGGGAAGCCACAAAGCTCTTAGACAACATCATGACAAACTACTCTCAATGGCACACTCAAAGGTCACCTACTAGTAAGAAGGTACACGCTATAGAAGAAATTAACTCGTTGAGTGCTAAGATGGATGAGTTAATGAATTTGGTTGCTAGTAGAAGTTCTCCTTTGGATCCTAATGATATGCCTTTGTCTTCTTTGATTGATAGTAGCAACGCTAGCTTGGACGTTAATTTTGTTGGTAGGAATAACTTTGGCAACAACAATGCTTTTAGAGGAAACTATGTTCCTAGGCCTTTTCCTAGTAACTCCTCTAATAACTTTGGAAACTCCTACAACAATACCCATGGAAATTACAATATATTACCCTCTGATCTAGGGAGTAATATCAAAGAGTTCATCAACTCTCAAAAGATTTTGAATGCGTCCATAGAGGAAAAACTACTCAAAATTGACGATTTGGCTAAGAGCGTGGATAGAATTTCTTGTGATGTTGATGCTTTGAAAGTTAGATGTGCTCCTCCCAAAATCAACGTGGATGAAACTTTGAAAGCTATGCGTGTTTCCATGATTGAGAGCCAAGAAAGAACCGCCCAAATTCGTGTTAGACATGAATGGCTTAAAAAGGCGTGTTCTCGTGATGAGAATCACGAAGATCTTAAAGTGCTTGGTGTGACTCCCATTGAATCTTTGTTTTCTTGTGTGAAACCTAATGATTATGGGGCTGGATATGAATCCACTTTGGTTGAAAAGTGCCCCAATGATTCGGAGTCCATCTATCTTGATGCTAAAAGCATTAAAAGTGGAGTAGAAGAGGTTAAAACTCTGAGTAGTAATGAAATTACTACCGTGGATTTCAAGGAATTCAATTATGATAGTTGCTCCTTGATTGAATGCATTTCTTTGATGCAATCCATGTTGAACTCTCCACACGCTTATAGCCAAAACAAAGCCTTTACCGATCATATCGTCGAAGCTATGATAAAATCTCTTGAAGAGAAACTTGAATTGGAAGTCTCTATCTCTAGAAAGATTCATGATGTGTGGGAACCTACCATCAAAATCAAAATAAAAAACTATGAGTGCAATGCTTTGTGTGATTTGGGTGCTAGTGTTTCTACGATTCCAAAGTCTTTATGTGATGTTATGGGTTTTAATGAGATTGAAGAGTGTTCTCTTAATTTGCATCTTGCTGATTCTACTGTCAAGAAACCCATGGGAAGGATCAATGATGTTCTTATTATTGCAAATAGGAACTATGTACCCGTGGATTTCATTGTGCTTGACATTGATTGCAATCCTACATGCCCTATTATTCTTGGAAGACCTTTCCTAAGGACTATTGGTGCTATCATAGATATGAAGGAAGGGAATATTGGATTTCAATTTCCTTTAAGGAAGGGCATAGAACATTTTCCTAGAAATAAAATAAGATTGCCTTATGAATCCATGATGAGGGCTACTTATGGTTTGAGCACCAAAGACGACGATACGTGATTCTATCGCTTTTATGCCTAGCTAAGGGCGTTAAACAATAGCGCTTGTTGGGAGGCAACCCAATGAATTTATACTTTTCTTTCTATTTTGTTGCGTCCACACTTTCATAATTCTGTTGTGATTGTGTTTTTTATGTTTCTTTTTGTGTTTGAGCCAAGCAAAGCCTTTATGATTAGTCTTGGTAATGGTTATTTGATCCTGCTGGAAAAAGACAGAAACTTCTCGCTCACGAGATGATTTTTCATTTTTATTCAGGAAGAGCTTTTGAGTTGATTCTTTTTGCTGCTGATTGACATGCTTTTTTCCCAGGCCGTTATAATTGTTCAGATTTTTTGAGGTACCAGAAGTATACGAAGTATACAGAGTGCTACAGACTGGTCTGTTTTTGACAGATTGTGTTTTTGTTGAGTTGGTTGCTTGTTTTGATGAAACTATGGTTAGTATCGGGGGATACTAGCCATGGAAAAGTGAGAATACAGTAGCCCATCAACAATATAGATGGAATTCAAGTTTGCTATAGTATCAAAAGAAGTGGTAGTTTGTTTTCTTGTACTAATGTTACCACAAGTTTCTGTTTAAGTTTTGTGTTGTGAAGTTTTCAAGTTTTGGGTGATCTTCTCATGGACAAAGAGATAAGGAGTGGAAATAGCTCAAGCTTGGGGATGCCCAAGGCACCCCAAGCCAAATTCAAGGACACCAAAAATCCTAAGCTTGGAGATGCCCCGGGAAGGCATCCCCTCTTTCCTCTTCAATCCAATGGTAACATTACTTGGAGCTATATTTTTATTCACCACATGATATGTGTTTTTCTTGGAGCGTCTTGTATCATAGGAGTATTTTCTTTTTGTTTGGTCACAATCATCCTTTCTGCACACCTTTTTGAGAGAGAGACACGTGTACTCATCGTGATTTTGCTAGAATGCTCATAGTGCTTCACTTATATCTTTTGAGCTAGATACTTTTGCTCATAGTGCTACACTTATATCTTTCGAGCTAGATACTTTTGCTCTTGTGCTTCACTTATATCTTTAGAGCACGGCAGTGCGTGATTTGGTAGTTGGCTTATGCTATGAAAGTAGTCCCAAATGTGCTAGGTACCCAAAGAGGATGCAAAAAACCTCCATCTTCATGTGCATCGAGTAGAGAGAGAAGCTTCGATTCCTCTCAATTGGTTTTGAGACGTGGATTCGGTAATATTGAGAGTTATGTTAGTAGGGTGTTGTGAATCTAGAGATACTAGTGTTGGAGTTAGTGATTCCCGTAACATGCACGTATGGTGAACCGCTATGTTAGGAAGTCGGAGCATAATTGATCTATTGATTGTCATCCTTTGTGTTGAGGTCGGGATTCACCATAACTCTTTGGGTACACCGTGATGGTTTACACCTACCAACCCTTCCCCTCGGAGTATGCGTTTAACACTTTGTTTCGATTACTAATAAAACTTTCGCAATAAGTATGTGAGTTCTTCATGACTGATGTGAGCCCATGGTGTAGATGCACTTTCACCTTCCACCATTGCTAGCCTCTCTAGTGCCGCGCAATTCTCGCCGGTGCACAAACCCACCAAATTCGTTCCTGAAAACAGCCACCGTATCTACTTACTATGGCACTTTCATAGCCATTCCGAGATATATTGCCATGCAACTACCACTGTTCCGTCTCATGACTTGTGTCGTCACTCTCATATTGCCATTGCATGATCGTAAGATAGCTAGCGAGATGCTTCAATGTCAGACGCCGTGCTAGATTGTTGCACATCCCGGTACACTGTCGGAGGCATTTCCTATGGAGTCATAAATCATTGTGATCTTTGAGCTGTGAGTAAATAAAAGTGTGATGATCATCATTATTAGAGAATTGTCCCATGTGAGGAAAAAAAGAGGCCAAAGAGCCCAAAAACAAAAAAATAGAAAAGAAAAGAAAAAAAGAGAGGCCTACGAGCCCAAATGAAAAAAAAGAGAAAAAGAGAGAAGCGGCAATGCTACTATCTTTTTCCACACTTGTGCTTCTTGTTAGCACCATGTTCTTCATGATTGAGAGCTTCTTGCTTTGTCACTACCATATGCTAGTGGGAATCTTCATTTTATAACTTGGCTTGTATATTCCAATGATGGGCTTCCTCAATTGCCCTAGATCTTCGTGAGCAAGCAAGTTGGATGCACACCCACTAGTTTTCCTTTTGAGCTTTCACATACTTATAGCTCTAGTGCATCCTTAGTATGGCAATCCCTACTTATTCACATTGATATCTATTAATGGGAATCTCCATAGCGTATTGATACACCGAGTCAGTGTGACCATCTCCTCCTTTTTGTCTCAAACCACCACCACACGCTATTCCACCTATAGTGCTATATCCATGGCTCACGCTCATGTATTGCGTGATAGTTATAAAAATGTTGAGAAAGTAAGAGTGCGAAAACAATTACTTGGCCAATTCCGGGGTTGTGCATGATTTACATTAGTTGTGTGAGGATGATGGAGCATAGCCAGACTATATGATTTTGTAGGGATAACTTTCTTTGGCCTTGTTATTTTGAAAGTTCATGATTACTTTGCTAGTTTGCTTGAAGTATTATTGTTATCATGTCAATAGCAAACTATTGTTTTGAATCTTACAGATCTGAACATTCATGTCACGTGAAACTAGTTGCAAAGGACAACTATGCTAGGTAGCATTCCACATCAAAAATTCATTCTTTATCACTTCCCTACTCGAGGACGAGCAGGAGTTAAGCTTGGGGATGCTTGATACGTGTCCAACGTATCTATTATTTTTGATGGTTTCATGCTATTATCTTGTCAATCTTTGGATGTTTTGCATTCATTTTATATATTTTTTGGGACTAACTTATTAACTCAGTGCCAAGTGCCAATTCCTGTTTTTTCCATGTTTATGACCCCTTTCAGAGGAGATTTTGAAACGGAGTCCAAACGGAAGAAAATCCCCGAAAAGATTTTTTCTAGAACGGAGGAGGATCGGGAAGCTTGGGAGCCAAGGCAGGGGAGCCTTAGGGGCCCCACAAGCCCCCACCCCGCGGCCAGGGGGGAGGCCATGCCATCCAGGCTTGTGGCCCCCTGGAGGCCCTTTGCCCTAGGTCTTTCGCCTATATATTCCCATAAATTCCAGAAAAAATCAGGATATCATCGAAAGTACTTTTCCGCCGCCGCAAGCTTCTGTCTCTGCAAGATCCCATATGGGGCACGTTCTGGTGCCCTGCTGGAGGGGGGATTCGTACACGGAGGGCTTCTCCATCAACACCATGACCTCTCCGATGATGCGTGAGTAGTTCACCATAGACCTACGGGTCCATAGTTAGTAACTAGATGGCTTCTTCTCTCTCTTCGATCTTCAATACAAAGTTCTCCATGATCTTCATGGAGATCTATCCGATGTAATCTTCTTTTGCGGTGTGTTTGTCGAGATCCAATGAATTGTGGATTTAAGATCAGATTATCTATGAATCTTATTTGAGTTTCTCGTGATCTCTCTTATGCATGATTTCATATCCTTGTAATTCTCTTCGAGTTGTGATTTTTGTCTGGCCAACTAGATCTATGATTCTTGCAATGGGAGAAGTGCTTGGTTTTGGGTTCATACCGTGCAGTGACCTCACCCAGTGACAGAAGGGGTAGCGAGGCACGCGTCGTGTTGTTGCCATCAAGGGTAAAAACATGGGGTTTTCATCATTGGTTTGAGATTATCCCTCTACATCATGAATCTTGCATAAAGCGTTACTCTGTTCATCATGAACTCAATACACTAGATGCATGCTGGATAGCGGTCGATGTGTGGAGTAATAGTAGTAGATGCAGAAAGTATCGATCTACTTGTCTCGGACGTGATGCCTATATGTATGATCATTGCCTTAGATATCATCATGACTTTGCCCGGTTCTATCAATTGCTCGTCAGTAATTTGTTCACCCACCATAACACTTGCTATTTTGAGAGAAGCCTCTAGTGAACACTATGGCCCCCAGGGTCTACTCCACACCATATTTTCAGCCTTACACTTTTTACTTCGTTGCACTTTCCGCCTTCAGATCTCACTTTGCAAACAATCTTGAAGGGATTGACAACCCCTGTGAAGCGTTGGGTGCAAGCTTGTTTGTGTTTGGGCAGGTACTCTGGACTTGACGAGACCCCCAGCCTCTGTCAACCTGTCAATTTCTGGCGCTATTGTCTGTGGGATAGCACCGATCAACGTCACCAACAACAACTGGGGTAGTCAATCGGACAACACACACTTAGTGACAAAGATAACATACAAGTCAATTAGAGAGCTATATCTTGCGCACTTACTTTGAGCGTCTTCAAAACGGTTGTTGATGCGGTCTAGTTCCTCTTCGGAAACCATTAGTTTTAGATTCATTTCCGCCAACTCCAATGAGTTGGGGCTGCGGCTGATGTATAAGCCTGCCGAAGAGCATTTTTTATAAGTTTCCAATTTTTTTTCAAAATCATTTGGTAGGGTGCCTTTCGTCAACCCACTAGAGCCTTGGGGGCTAGGCACAACTTTTTTTGGACTATTTCGACCCCCGGGTGAGTTTTTTCAAACACACACATGACTCGGGGGCTACTAGGCAAAATGTTGCTTCTAGACAGATGTATAATTATAAAAGGAAAAGTACGCGGATTACCTTGATGACTGTTGGTAGCGTGTCAAAAGCTTTTTTAGTCCGTTTTCAATGGACTGAATGCTTTGCAAACCCGAACTCAGATGAGTGCGGCATTCTTCAGGAACAGAAGGATCATTGAGACCTTCCTCCCTCAAGGTAGGCCATTCAGTTTGGAGTTGCTACATCGTGGATGGCTCTGAATGCGTCATAGTAATCTCCTTTTGTGGAGAGGTTGCTACTAATGGCGCCGGAGAGGGAGGAACCTCCATAGCTATCTTCGAAGGGGACCTAGAAGGTCTGAACTCTCACTCCTTTCTTACTAGGAGGAATGCATCCTCATGGTCCCTTGTGGCGAGGTGTTAACTGTTGGAAATATGCCCTAGAGGCAATAATAAATTGGTTATTATTATATTTGCTTGTTCATGATAATCTTTATTATCCATGCTAGAATTGTATTGATTGGAAACTCAGATACATGTGTGAATACATAGACAACACACTGTCCCTAGTGAGCCTCTAGTTGACTAGCTCGTTGATCAAATATGGTCAAGGTTTCCTAGCCATATGCAAGTGTTGTCACTTGATAATGGGATCACATCATTAGGAGAATGATGTGATGGACAAGACCCAAACTATAAATGTAGCATATGATCGTGTCAGTTTATTGCCACTGTTTTCTGCATGTCAATGTATATGTTCCTATGACCATGAGATCATGCAACTCCCGAACACCAGAGGAATACCTTGTGTGTATAAAATGTCGCAGCATTACTGGGTGACTATAAATGTGCTCCACATGTATCTCCAAAGGTGTCTGTTGGGTTGGCATGGATCAAGACTGGGATTTGTCACTCCGTGTGACGGAGAGGTATCTCGGGGCCCACTCGGTAATACAACATCACAACAAGCCTTGCAAGCAATGTGACTAAGGAGTTAGTTATGGGATCTTGTATTACGGAACAAGTAAAGAGACTTGTCGGTAATGAGATTGAACTAGGTATGGAGATAACAACGATCGAATCTCGAGCAAGTAACATACCGAAGGACAAAGGGAACATCATACGGGATTAACTGAATCCTTGACATAGAGGTTCAACCGATAGAGATCTTCGTGGAATATGTAGGAACCAATATGGACATCCAGGTCCCGCTATTGGTTATTGACCGGGGAGTGTCTCAGGTCATGTCTGCATAATTCTCGAACTCGTAGGGTCTGCACACTTAAGGTTCGGTGACGTTTCGGTATTATTGAGTTATGTGTGTTTGGTAACCGAAAGTTGTTCGGCGTCCCGGATGAGATCCCGGACATCACGAGGAGCTCCGGAATGGTCTGGAGGTAAAGATTGATATATATGAAAGTGGGTTTTGAACTCGGGAAAAGTTTCAGGTATTTCCGGCAGCGTGCCGGGAGTGACGAATGGGTTCCGGGGGTCCACGAGGTGGTCCCACCCACCCAAAAGGGTCTCATGAGCTGTGGGAGGACGTGGAACAGCCCTTAGTGGGCTGGCCGAATCCTCCACTAAAGCCCAAGGCGGATTGGAGGTGGGAAGGAAAGAAACCCAAAGGTGGAAAGGGTTGCCAAGTGGAGAGGAGGAATCCTACTCCTAGTAGAATTGGAGTAGGACTCCTCCACCTCCAATTTTGGCCAACCTTGAGGGTTTGAGGCTGCCTCCTCCCCTCCCTCCCTCCTATATAAATACTAGAGATTTTAGATGTGAGGGCTAACCCTAATTGCCATGTGCTCCCTCTACTTCTCTCTAGATCTATTTCTCCTCTAGTCTAGTTCGGCGGTGCTTAGGAGAAGCCCTGCTGGATTATTTCACCACCACTACCACCACCATGCTGACGTGTTGGAGAAATCATCTACCTCTCCGCCCCTCTTACTGGATCAAGAAGGCGGGGATCGTCATCGAGCTGTAGGTGTGCTGAACATGGACCATCCGTTCGGCACTAGATCGGGATGGATCGTGATGGGATCGCAGGACAGGTCGTGATGAGATCACGGGACGGGCTGAGATTTGAATCGCGAAGATGTTCCACTACATCAACCGCGTTATATAAGCTTCCGCTTAGCAATCTACAAGGGTATCATGAGCTAGGTTCATGCGTAGATGATATCTCGAGTAGAACACAAAGGAGTTTGTGGGCGTTGATGTTCAATTTGCTGCTCTCCTTAGTCTTTTCTTAATTCAGTGGTATTCTTGGATTGAAGCGGCTTGGACCAACTTTACTCGTATGCTTATGAGAGACCGGTTTCATAGACTCACATGCAACTTGTTGCATAAAGATGACTAGCGGGTGTCTGTTTCTTCAACTTTAGTTGAATTGGATTTGATCGAGGCGGTCCTTGGAGAAGGTTAAATATCAATTTTCATATCACCATTGTGGTTTTGCGTAAGTAATATGCGATCATACTAGATACCCATAGCAGCCACGTAAAAATTGCAACAACAAATTAGAGGACATCTAACTTGTTTTTGCAGGGTATGCATGTGATGTGATATGGCCAAATACATGATATGATATATTGGATGTATGAGATGATCATGTTGTAATAGTTAAATATAGACTTGCACGTTGATGCTACGGCAACCGGCAGGAGCCATATGGTTGTCTTTACACTAATGTTTGTGCTTGCAGATGCTTTTACTATATCGCTAGGTAGTAGCTCTAGTAGTAATAGCATAGATAGCACGACAACCTCGATGGCAGCACGATGATGGAGATCATGGTGCGGCACCGGTGACGATAGAGATCATGCCGGTGCTTTGGTGATGGAGATCAAGAAGCACAAGTTCATTGCCATATCATGTCACTTATGATTTGCATGTGATGTTAAACCTTTTATGCACCTTATTTTGCTTAGGACGAGGTAGCATTATAAGGTGATCCCTCACTAAAATTTCAAGATGAAATTGTGTTCTCCCCGACTATGCACCGTTGCGACAATTCTTCGTTTCGAGACACCACATGATGATCGGGTGTGATAGACTCAACGTTCACATAAAACGGGTGCAAAACAGTTGCACACGCAGAACACTCGTGTTAAACTTGATGAGTCTAGCATGTACAAACATGGCCTAGGAACACAAGAGACCGAAAGGTCGAGCATGAATCATATAGTTGATATGATCAACATGGAGATGTTCACCACTGAAACTATATTCAACTCACGTGATGATCGGACTTGAGTTAGTGGATTTGGATCATGTGCCACTCAAATGACTAGAGGGATGTCTATTTGAGTGGGAGTTTATTAGTAGTATGATTAGCTAAACTCAATTATCATGAACATAGTCCAAATGTCTTTGCAAATTATTTTGTAGCTTGCGCTATAGCTCTACTGTTTTGATATGTTCCTAGAGAAAATTTAGTTGAAAGATGATAGTAGCAATTATGTGGACTAGGTATGTAAACTGGGGATTGTCCTCATTGCTGCACAGAAGACTTGTATACTTAATGCACCACTAAGTGTGCTAAACCCAGAGTGTCGTCTGTAGATGTTGCGAACATCTAACATACACTTTTTATGACTACATGCTAGTTCAGTGTGTAAAGCTTAAATGGCTTAGAAGTAAGGCGCTGAAGACGTTATGAACGTCAGGGGACATATGAGATGTTCCAAGAGATGAAATTAGGATTTCTAGCTCGTGCCCGTGTTGAGAGGTATGAGACCTTCGACATGATTCTTTGCCTACAAAGTAAGGGAGAAAAGCTCAATCGTTGAGCATGTGCTCAGATTGTCTGGGTGCTACAATCGTTTGAATCGAGTGGGAGTTGATCTTGCAGATAAGATAGTGATTGGCATGGTTCTCCAAAGTCACTGCCACCAAGCTATAGAGCTTCGTGATGAACTATAACATGCCAGGGATATAATTGATGATCCTTGAGCTATTTGCGATGTTTGACATCACGAAGGTAGAAATCAAGTAGGAGCATCAAGTGTTGATGGTTAGTAGAACCACTAGTTTCGAGAAGGGTAAGGGTTGAAAGGGATGCTTTATGAAATGGAAAACCAGTTGCCACTCTAGTAAAGAAACCCAAGGTTGAACCCAAACCCGAGACTAAGTGCTTCTATTATGAGGGGAACAGTCACTCAAGCGGAACTACCCTAGTTACTTGGTAGATGAGAAGGCTCGCAAAGTCGACAAAAGTATATTGCATATACATGATTTTGGTGTGTACTTTACTTGTACTCCTAGTAGCACCGGGGTATTAGATACCGGTTCAGGTTGCTAAGTGTTAGTAACTCAAAATAAAAGCTACGGAATAAGCAGATACTAGCTAAAGGCGAGGTGACGATGTGTTGGAAGTGTTTCCAAGGTTGATGTGATCTACATTGCACGCTCCCTCTACCATCGAGATTAGTGTTGAACCTAAATAAATGTTATTTGGCGTTTGCATTGAGCATGAACATGATTGGGTTGTGTTTATTGCAATACAGTTATTCATTTAAGTTAGAGAATAAAAGTTATTCTGTTTACATGAATAATACCTTCAATGGTCATGCACCAATATGAATGGTTCATTGAATCTCGATCGTAGTGATACACATGTTCATAATATTGATGCCAAAATATGCAAAGTAGTAATGATAGTACCACTTACTTGTGGCACTGACACTTGAGTCATATTGGTGTTAAACGCATGAAGAAACTCCATGCAGTTGGATCGTTTAGACTCACTTGATTTTGAATCACTTGAGACATGCAAATCATGCCACATGGGCAAGATGACTGAAGGCCTCGTTTTCCATTGAGATGGAACAAGAAAGTAACTTTTTGGAAGTAATGGATTTGATGTATGCAGTCCAATGAGTGTTGAGGCATGCAGTGGATATCATTATGTTCTTACTTCACAGATGATTTGAGTAGATACTGGTATATTTACTTGATGAAACACAAGTCTGAATTATTGAAAGGTTCAAGCAATTTCATAGTGAAGTTGAAGATCGTCGTGACAAGAGGATAATATGTGTACGATGTGATCGCGGAGGTAAATATCTGAGTTGCGAGTTTGGTACACAATTAAGACAATGTGAAAATTGTTTCACATCTCATGCCGCCTAGAACACCATAGTGTGATGGTGTGTCTGAACGTCATAATCGCGCCCTATTTGATATGGTGCATACTATGATGTCTCTTATCGATTACCACTATCGTTTATGGGTTAAGCATTAGAAATAGGGTACTACGTAATTCCGTTGAGATGACCTAGTATGAACTATGGTTTGGATAAACATAAGTTGTCGTTTCTTAAAAGTTTGGGGCTGCGATGCTTATGTGAAAAAGTTTCATCATGATAAGCTCGAACCCAAAGTGGATAAATGCATCTTCATAGGACACCCAAAATAGTTGGGTATACCTCCAATCTCAGATCCGGAAGCAAAGTGTTTGTTTCTAGAAACGATTCCTTTCTCGAGGAATAGTTTCCCTCGAAAGAATTGAGTGGGAGGATGGTGAAACTTGATGAGGTTATTGAACCGTCTCTTCAACAAGTGTGTCGCAGGGCGCACGAAGTTGTTCATGTGGCGCCAACACCAATTGAAGTGGAAGCTGATGATAGTGATCATGGAGCTTTGGATCAAGTTACTACAAACATCGACAAGGTCACATACTGCTCCAGAGTGGTATGGTAACCCTGTCTTCGAGGTCATGTTCTTGGATAACAATGAACCTATGAGCTATGGAGAAGCGATGGTGGGCCCGGATTCCGACAAATGGCTGGAGGCCATGAAATCCGAGAGAGGATCCATGTATGAAAACAAAGTGTGGACTTTTGAAGAACTACTTGATGGTCGTAAGAGTATTAAGTACAAATGGATCTTTAAAAGAAGACATACAATGATGGTGAAAGTCACCATTTAAGAAAGCTCGACTTGTTGCAAAGAGGTTTCCGACAAGTTCAAGGAGTTGACTGCGATGAGACTTTCTCACTCGTAGCGATGCTAAAAGTCTGTTGGAATTATGTTAGCAGTTGCTGCATCTTGCAGATGGATGTCAAAATATTTTTTCCTCGACAGTTTCCTTGAGGAAAGGTTGTATGTGATATAACCAGAAGGTTTTGTCGATCCTAAGGATGCTAACAAGTATGCAAGCTCTAGCGATCCTTCTAAGGACTGGATCAACATCTCGGTGTTGCAATATACGCTTTGATGAGATGATCAAAGTTTTAGGTTTTATACAAAGTTTATGAGAAACTTGTATTTCCAAAGAAGTGAGTGGGAGCACTATGGAATTTCTGATTCGAATATGTGATTGACATATTGTTGATCGTAAATAATGTAGAGTTTTTGAAAAGCATAAAGGGTTGTTTGAAAGGAGTTTTTCAAAGGAAAGCCTGGATTAAGGTACTTGAACATTGAGCATCAAAGATCTATGGATATAGATCAAAGTGCTTAATAGAACTTTCAACGAAATGCATGCCTTGACAAGTTTTTGAAGGAGTTCAAAATAGATCGGCAAAGAAGGAGTTCTTGGCTGTGTTGTAGAGTAAGACTCAAAGCTCGACCACGATAGAAGAAAGAGAAAGGATGAAGGTCGTCCCCTATGTTTTAGCCTTGGGCTCTATAGTATGCTATGCAACCTATGTTGTGTACCGCACCTGATGTGTGCCTTGCCATGAATCTGTCAAGGGGTACAAAAGTGATCTAGAATGGATTACTGGACAGCGGTTGTCATGGTTTTGTCACGGCAGATTTCCTTGTGAAAGGACTTAGTGATGGAGCCATCGCAACTTGGTGGCAACTCAAAGGGATTGAGCGGAAGCGAGACTCGGGTTTACCCAGGTTCGGCCCCTCCAGTGGAGGTAAAAGCCTACGTCCTGCTTTGTATATATTAGATGGTGGAATCGATTACAAGGGTGTGTAACTCGGCTGACCTAGCTCTCGATGGATTGTAACTTAATCTTTCTACCCAACAGACTCGCCTTTATATACAGGTCGAGGCCCTAGGTTTACACGAGCCCAGGTCACATAATGAATCGTGCCCCGATAGATCTCTAACCCGCTGTGTCTCTCAAGCAAGGAAACCTTCCAACGATCCTTCATTTTCTTGGGTCTTGAGTCGCCCTCAGGGCTCATGGGCTGAACCGGCCCTAAGGACGTAGACCACCTCACGCCTCCTGTGGCCTTAGGCCTTGAGTCGCCTTGAACGTGACCCTGGCCAATAGGGCGGGTCACACAACGTGTAATATCCCCAACAGCGGTCAAAAGTTTTCCTTAGTAACTAGTGGACTAAGGATTTTTTTTTCTCGATTATGGAGGTGATAAAAGAGTTCGTCGGAAAGGGTTACATCGATGCAAGCTTTGACACTAATCCGGATGACTCTGAGTAGTAAACCGGATTCATATAGTGGAGCAGTCATTTGGACTAGTTCCAAATGGCGCGTGGTAGCAGCATCTATAGGATGACTCATACGTCCCAAACGTATCTATAATTTCTGCTTGTTCCATGATCTTTTGGAGACATTGTTATATGTTTTGCTACATTTTTATATAATTTTAAACATATTTGGACTAACCTGCTAACTCAGCGCACCCACTGCCAGTTTTTGTCTGATGATGTCTATTTTGCAGGGGCTTTGACCCAATTTTCCGAAGCCCGAAAAAAATCCAGAAAAATATATACGAAAAATCAGCGAAACAGAAGCTTCGGGATCACCAAAGGAGGGACAAAGGGGGGCCAGGGGCCTCCTAGGTGGCTTGCTAGCGCGACCATGCCCTAGGCCACGCCATGAGGTCGTTTGTGGGTCCCACATCCTCCGGTGCCCTCCTTTGGCCTATATTTAGAGATCCGTGAGGAAACCCTTGCAGACTTTCTGGAATCGTGAATTTGTCCATCGTTTTGCCGCCGCAGCACTTCCAAGATTGGGAGCCTAAGGAGAGCTCTTCCTGGCACCCTGCCGGAGGGAGGATTGACCTCCGGGAGCTTCTCCACAACCATGGACGCTTCCCGGACGTGCCGTGAGTAGTCCTCCTTGGACCATGAGTCCATGACCAGTAGCTATGTGATGTCTTCTCTCCAATATTGTGCTTCAATGGTTAGTCCTTGTGAGCTGCCCTACATGATCAAGGCATCTATGTAATTCTCTTGCTTTTGCTATGCTCGGTTTGTTGGGATCCGATGGATTATGAGATTATGTTCAGATTGTTATGAGTTATATATTTGATTATCCTTTTATATTATGTTCCTTAGTGATTCTTGCATGTTCTCCGTTGCTTTTTATTGCTTTGGCCAAGTAGTAGATCGTAACTCCAAGAGGGAGCGTTATGCATGATTGTGGGTTCGGGCACCTCGATGTCTAGCTTGAGTGACATAAACATGAGACTAGGGGATGTGCTTGTTGCCACGAGGGAGAAAACAACGGTGCTTGTGACCAAGGTTACAAGGATTGTTTACATTACGCATAGTTCGTTAATGCAGTTGTCCGTTGCTTTGAGTTTACACTTTGGGTGGGGCTCGCAACTTAATGTCGAAGAGATGTTCTGGATAGATATCTCAAGGTGGATGATTAGTAAGTAGATGCTGATGAATAAACGGTCTACTTGTCTTGGCGTACTTCCCATTACTATTGAACCTCTAACTATTAAGGAGCATAATTAGCATTGCGGTGCGATCATAATTCTGTCAATTGCCCAACTGTGATTTGTTTAACCTAGCATAGTTGTTTATCGTCTTTTGGGAGAGAGCATCACTAGTGAACATCATGTGACTCCGTTCCATATCACCATCATTGTTTACACCTCCATCGTTTACCGCTTTCATTTACTTTTCTGTTGCAATCACTATTACCTTCCCACTTGTGTTTTGATCCTTTGCAAACTACAAGGCCGGAGAGACTAACAACCCCTCTATACTCGTTGGGAGCAAAGTTATTTGTTGTGTGTGCAGGTCCACGTCTTCTGCTAGCACCAGGGCGGAAGACACCTACTTGTTGAGCCTAGGAGTCCTCCTAGTTCGATAATCCTTAAAGTCTCCGTGTAAGGAAAATTTTCTACTGACTACATCTCCACCTTCCACTTGGGGTGACCAACGAGGAGCGAGAAGTATATACATTATCTTGTCATCAAGCGAATTTCTGGCGCCGTTGTCGGAGACTCCACTCTTCCAGATAGGGGAGTTGCACACTATCTTTTACCTTTGCTTTTTAATCTTGTTAGTTTGCTTTCTTATTTTTGCTTTAGAGTCTTATACCAAAAACCACAAAAAATTTAATTGCTTTGCTCTTGCTTGTTGCCGCTGCTATGGGTTCCACTAAGAACACCAAGTTGTGTGACTTCACTAGTCACAACAACAATGACTTTATCTGCACTCCTATTGCTGCTCCTGCCACTGAGGCCACGTCCTATGAGATTAAACCTGCTTTGCTGAACCTAGTTATGAAAGATTGATGACCCACAAGTATAGGGGATCTATCGTAGTCCTTTCGATAAGTAAGTGTCGAACCCAATGAGGAGCAGAAGGATCTGACAAGTGGTTTTCAGCAAGGTAATATGTGCAAGCACTGAAATTATCGGTAACAAGTAGTTGTGTGATAAGATGATTCGTAGCAAGTAGCAAGTAACAAGTAGCAATAGTAAAAAATGTGCAGCAAAGTGGCCCAATCCCTTTTGTAGCAAGGGACAAGCCTAAACAAACTCTTATAGAAGGTAAAGCGCTCCAGAGGACACATGGGAATTTCTGTCAAGCTAGTTTTCATCAAGTTCATATGATTTGCGTTCGCTACTTTGATAGTTTGATATGTGGGTGGACCGGCGCTTGGGTACTGCCCTTACTTGGACAAGCATCCCACTTATGATTAACCCCTCTCGCAAGCATCCGCAACTACGAAAGAAGAATTAAGACAAAGTCTAACCATAGCATTAAACTAGTGGATTCAAATCAGCCCCTTACGAAGCAACGTATAAACTAGGGTTTAAGCTTCTGTCACTCTAGCAACCCATCATGTACTTACTACTTCCCAATGCCTTCCTCTAGGCCCAAATAATGCTGAAGTGTTATGTAGCCGACGTTCACATAACACCCCTAGAGGAAAAATAACATACAACACATCAAAATATCGGACGAATACCAAATTCACATGACTACTTATAGCATGACTTATCCCATGTCCTTAGGAACAAAAGTGACTACTCACAAAGCATAATCATATTCATGACCAGAGAGGTAATGAGTAGCATCAAAGATCTGAAAATATAATCTTCCACCAAGTAATCCAACTAGCATCAACTACAAAGAGTAATTAACACTACTAGCAACCTTACAAGTACCAATCGGAGTCGCGGGACGGAGATTGGTTACAAGAGATGAACTAGGGTTTGGAGATGAGATGGTGCTGATGAAGATGTTGATGGTGATGAGTCCCCTCCGATGAGAGGAGTGTTGGTGATGACGATGACGACGATTTCCCCCTCCGGGAGGGAAGTTTCCCCGGCAGGACGACCCTGCCGGAGCTCTAGATTGGTTCTGCTCAAGTTCCGCCTCGTGGCGGCGGCGAATCCTCCCGAAAGCCTCCTCCTGATTTTTTTTGGGAACAAAACCCTCCTTATAGCAAAAGAGGGGGCTAGAGGGCTACCAGGGTGCCCACAAGCCCCCTAGGCGCGGCCATGCGGGCCGCGCCTAGCAGGCTTGTGGCCTCCTGCTCGCTCCCCTCTGGTACTTCTTCGGCCCAGTATTTTTTATAAATTCCAAAATAAATCCTCATTGATTTTCACGGCTTTTGGAGTTGCGCAGAATAGGTATCTCGAACTTGCTCCTTTTTCAGTCCAGAATTCCAGCTGTCGGCATTCTCCCTCTTCATGTAAACCTTGCAAAATAAGAGAGAAAAGGCATAAGTGTTGTACTGTGAAGTGCAATAACAGCCCATAAAGCGACAAATATCAACATGAAAGCATGATGCAAAATGGACATATCAACTCCCCCAAGCTTAGACCTCGCTTGTCCTCAAGCGAAAACCAAGATCAATAAATATGCCCGCATGTTTAGAGAGAGGTGCCAACAAACAAGATACGGACATGCATGCATCATGATCATATTCAGAACAGCAATACCATCATATAATTTCTCATGCTAAAGTGATAATTCCTTACTGAGAATTAACAACCGATAGCCTTTAGTCATTGAAGCAATTGCAATTTATCATAACATCGGAAAGAGCCAAATAAGAGCTTGTAAAGCAAATCCACATACTCAATCATCCTTTCGTCTTCTACAATTGCTACAACTCACATGGTACTCATGAGATCAAAGCTTCAGTTGGACACAGAGAAAGATAGGGGCTTATAGTTTTGCCTCCCAACTATTTACCTCAAGGGTAATGTCAACAATAATAGTTCATGAATACTTACTTCCAAGTTGACATACGAATATAGATCTTTCCCCAGCATATGACGTTAGCCAAGATAAAGGCGAAATAAGGAATTGGTGTCGATCACCATGACACTTTTAAGGACAAAAAGTAAAGGTAAAAGATAGGCCCTTCACAGAGGGAAGAAGAGGTTGTCATGCGCTTTTGAGGTTTGGATGTGTGTCCTATTAGTGTGAAGGAACGTCACTTTATATTGCCTTCTGTGATAAAGAACTTTATTATGCAGTCTGCCGCTTTTATGTCTTCCTCATCACAGGTTCGTACAAAGCTTATTTTCCACACACTAATACATCATACATATTAAGGGAGCAATTTTTATTGCTTGCACCGATGACAACTTACTTGAGGGATCTTATTCAATCCATAGGTAGGTATGGTGGACTCTCATGGCAAAACTGGGTTGAAGGTTTATGGATGCACAAGTAGTATCTCTACTTGGTGCGGGAGTTTTGGCTGATATGGGGTGGAAGCAATCGTCACATGCTAAGGGATCTCTAGTTATATAATCATTGTTCAGAACCAAGCAAACACAATTCATTATGTTGTCTTCCTTGTCCAACATCTACTTCTAAGCATGCAATAGTCTAGTGAGTGCTCACAATCATAGATGGTGTTAAAGATGATATATTTATATGTGAACCTCTCCTTCCTTATCACTTCCTATTAATTGCAACAATGACCAAGGTCTACGTTTGTCTAACCTCAACAAGTTTCAATCAACACTCTTTTTATATGTGAAGCCATCACTTCCCATAAGATCATTACATGATCTTTCTTGCTTTTGTTCTTTTCTCATTCTTTTGATCATGGCATGAAGCAAGGCCCTTAACTAAAACTCTCTTTACTATATGACTCATGAACTCGAATACATCGGGGGTGACACAAAGCAAAGCTCAAGCCTAAAACACTAAGAACTTTATTCTACTAGAGAAAGATAAAACCAAAAAGGATCGAACTAAGAAAAGGTAAAGGAAAAATATGTGATGGTGATACGATACCGGGGCAACCAAGGGGATTGCCCATACCCGTGCTTAGTTGTCTTCCTTTGGAGGTGATGGCGGTGGAGTTGTTTTGTCCTTTGATTCCAAGAGGGCCATCAATCTTTGATTTATACCTTGGAGCTTTGTGATATGTTTCTCCAGCAAAACAACTTCACGAGTGAGATAAGTATTACGAACACGAGTTATTTCACATAACCTCAAGAGCTCGATCAAGGATGGAGGTAAAAGGTGGAGGTAAGGTTGAAGAAAATCCTCTTCCTTAGTTGCTTCCTTGTTGAGCATAGATTGCCCTTCGTCCAACGCCGGATTCTTCTCCTTGAGTTTGCCCTTAGTTTCTTTAGGTAGCCTGTCCTTGGCCTCCATGACCTCCATTCTTTTTAGATCAGCATTTACTTCTTCATAGACTTGAGGGAGATCGTTCTCTCCTACAGATTCCTGAGACGACAACTTGCTCTAAATCTGCGGCACAAAACAGGCTCGAAATGAAAATAGAGGAAATTTGTGTGATACGAGGGTCACACCTTTCGGGATAATATATAATGATTTTTTTCGACCAGAAGGAGTACTCCGCAAGAAAACGGAGTCCGGGAGGCACATGAGGTGGTCACAAGCCCCCTAGGCGCGGCCAACGGGGTGGCCCGCGCCTGGCAGGCTTGTCGCCTCCTCGTGCGCTTTCCGGACTACTTTAATTTTTTCTATTTTTCAAAAATTCCAAAACGGAGAAAAAATCCTACTGGAAAAGTTTTGGAGTCTGTTTACTTACCGAATCACATACCTCTTTGTTTTCGGAGTCTTAAACAGGCTCATAAATATCCCTTATGTACTCCTCCGGAGTTATGGTATTGATAATATTGCTTTCAACATTTATGGGAGTACGTGAGATATAATGCTTGATTCTCTTCCCATTTACCACTCTCGGAAAATTACCTTCCGTGTTGTTGATCTTGATGGCACCGGAACGATATACTTCCTCAACACTGTAAGCACCTTCCCATTTTGAGACAAGCTTGCGTGCAAAAAATCTTAAACGGGAATTATATAGCAAGACATAATCACCTACATAGAACTCACGTTTATGTATCCTTTTATCATGCCACCTCTTAACCTTTTCTTTGAACAACTTGGCATTTTCATATGCCTGAGCTCTCCATTCATCAAGCGAGCTAATATCAAATAACCTATTCTCACCAGCAAGTTTGAAATCAAAGTTGAGTTCTTTGATTGCCCAATAAGCCTTGTGCTCTAGCTCAAGAAGTAAATGACATGCTTTGCCGTAAACCATTTTGTACGGAGGCATGCCCATGGGATTCTTATAGGCAGCTCTATAAGCCCACAGTGCATCATCGAGCTTCTTAGACCAATTCTTTCTAGACCTATTGACAGTCTTTTGCAGAATTTGTTTAATCTCTCTATTACTTAGCTCTACTTGACCACTGGACAGAGGGTGATAGGGAGATGCAATTCTACGGTTGACATCATACCTAGCAAGCGTTTTACGGAAAGCACCATGAATGAAATGTGAACCACCATCAGTCATTAGATATCTAGGGACTCCAAATCTAGGGAAAATAACTTCTTTAAGCATCCTGATAGAGGTGTTGTAATCAGCACTACTAGTTGGGATAGCTTCTACCCACTTAGTAACATAATCAACAGCAACTAGGATATGAGTATACCCGTTGGATTTTGGAAAAGGTCCCATATAATCAAAGCCCCAAACATCAAATAGTTCAATGACAAGTGAATAATTCATAGGCATTTCCTGACGTTTACTGATATTACCTATTCTTTGACATTCGTCACAAGACAATACAAACTTACGGGCATCCTTGAAAAGAGTGGGCCAATAGAAACCTGATTGCAATACCTTGTGTGCAGTTCTATCTCCCGCATGGTGTCCTCCGTAGGCCTCGGAGTGACACTTCTGTAGGATATGTCCCTGTTCATGTTGAGGTACACAACGTCTAATAACACCATCTACTCCTTCCTTATAAAGGTGAGGATCATCCCAGAAGTAATGTCTAAATCAAAGAAGAATTTCTTCTTTTGCTGGTATCTGAAACTAGGTGGTATATATTTGGCAACGATATAGTTTGCATAATCAGCATACCACGGTGCACTACGTGAAGTATTGATGACATTCAATTGCTCATCAGTAAAGCTATCATCAATAGGTTGTGGGTCATCAAGAACGTTCTCCAACCTAGACAAGTTATCTGCTACTAGGTTCTCAGCACCCTTCCTATCGACAACATGCAAATCAAATTCTTGTAGCAAGAGAACCCATCTGATAAGTCTAGGTTTAGTGTCTTTCTTTTCCATGAGGTACTTAATAGCAGCATGATCAGTGTGAATAGTGACTTTGGAATCAACTAAGTAAGATCTGAACTTTTCACATGCAAACACAACTGCTAAAAATTCCTTTTCCGTAGTAGCATAGTTTCTTTGGTCACTGTCTAGAGTTTCACTAGCATAGTGAATAACATTCAACTTCTTATAAACTCTTTGTCCTAGGACAGCGCCAACAGCATAATCACTAGCATCACACATGATCTCAAAAGGTAAGTTCCAATCAGGTGGATGAACAATAGGTGCAGTTATCAAAGCCTTCTTAAGTATTTCGAAGGCTTCCTCACAATCATCGTCAAAAACAAAAGGAATATCCTTTTGCAAGAGATTGTTAAGAGGCCTAGAAATCTTAGAGAAGTCTTTAATGATCCTTCTATAGAAACCAGCATGACCAAGGAAACTTCTTATACCTTTGATATCTGTGGGGCATGGCATTTTCTCGATTGCATCAAACTTAGCCTTATCGACTTCAATACCTCTTTCAGAAATTTTATGCCCTAAGACTATGCCTTCATTAACCATAAAATTGCACTTCTCCCAATTCAAGACAAGGTTGGTGTCTTTACATCTCTGCAAGACTCGATCAAGGTTGCTGAGGCAATCATCAAAAGAAGAGCCATAAACGGAGAAGTCATCCATGAAAACCTCGACAATCTTTTCACAAAAGTTAGAGAATATAACCATCATACATCTTTGAAAAGTGGCAGGTGCATTACATAAGCCAAAAGGCATACGTCTGTAAGCAAAGATACTGAAAGGGCCGGTGAAAGTGGTTTTCTCCTGATCAAATTGTGCAACAGGTATTTGGGAGAAACCAGAATAACCATCTAGAAAGCATAAGTGTGTGTGTTTAGACAATCTTTCTAGCATTTGGTCGATAAAAGGCAAAGGGTAATGATCTTTCCTAGTGGCTTTATTCAATTTCCCAAAATCGATCACCATCCTATAGCCAGTAATAATCCTTTGTGGGATCAATTCATCCTTATCATTAGGGACAACGGTAATACCTCCCTTCTTAGGGACACAATGCACCAGACTCACCCAATCACTATGAGCAACAGGATAGATAATACATGCTTCCAGGAGCTTTAGTATTTCTTTTCTTACTACCTCTTTCATCTTAGGATTTAATCCCCGTTGATGATCGACAACTGGTTTGGAATCGGGATCGGTTTTAATCTTGTGCTGGCATAGAGTGGGACTAATGCCCTTAAGATCAACAAGAGTATATCCAATAGCAGCACGGTGCTTCCTCAGAGTTTTTAGTAACTTCTTTTCTTCATGCTCTGAGAGGCTAGCACTAATTATAACAGGATATATGTCTTTTTCATCAAGATAAGCATACTTAAGAGTATCTGGCAACTGTTTAAGCTCGAACACAGGATCACCCTTTGGTGGGGGTGGATCTCCAAGCAGTTCAACAGGCAAATTATTCTTAAGGATAGGATATTGTTCAAAGACAACTCTATCTATCTCATCCCTTTCATCCATATGCATATCATTTTCATGCTCAAGCAAGTATTGCTCTAAAGGATCAGTAGGAGGCACATCAATAGAAGCTAGGGTATTAGTTTCATCCTTACTAGGCAACTCTTTTTCATGAGGTTGTCTACCGAACTTGGAGAAATTGAACTCATGTGACACACCTTCAAAGACAACAGTGACAGTTTGCTTCTCACAGTCAATATGAGCATTGACGGTATTGAGGAAGGGTCTGCCAAATATGATGGGACAAAAGCTATCTTGTGTGGTAGCAAGAACGAGGAAATCAGCAGGATACTTTGTTTTACCGCACAAGACTTCAACATCTCTAACAATTCCCACAGGGTAGATAGTATCTCTATTGGCAAGCTGAATAGTGACATCAATGGGTTCTATCTCGACAGGTGCAATCTCATCTTTGATTTCATCATATAAGGATTGAGGTATTGCACTAACACTAGCACCCACGTCACATAAACCATGATAACAATGATCTCCTATCTTGACAGAAACAACAGGCGTGCCAACAATAGGCCTATGTTTGTCTCTAGCATGAGGTTTAGCAATGCTAGCAGCATCTTCACAGAAGTGAACATCATGGTCCTCGACATTGTCGGACAAAAGATCTTTGATAATAGAAATGCTAGGTTCAACTCTAATTTGCTCAGGGGGTGTAGGTGTTCTAATGTAGCTCCTGCGTATCACAGTTGAAGCTTTAGAATGATCCTTAATCCTAACAGGGAAAGGTGGTTTCTCAATGTAAGCATTAGGGACAATAGGATCATTATAGGCAATGAATTTCTCTTCAACTGGATTGGGTTTAACTACATTGACTTATAAGGGAGGATGATATTTAAACCACTTCTCTTTAGGGAGATCAATATGAGCAGCAAATGATTCACACAATGAAGCTACTATCTCAGAGTCAAGTCCATACTTAGCGCTAAAATCACAAAAAGTACAAGGGATTTAACGCAATCAAACTTGAAATTCATACCTGACTCCTTACCTTCATCAAGCTCCCAATCTTCAGAGTTGTGTTTAATTCTTTCCAATAAATTCCATTTGAACTCAATATATCTCTTCATAAAAGAATCGGTACAAGAAGTATCTAGCATGGTGCGATCATCATGAGAAAGCCGAGCGTAGAAGTTCTAAATGATAATTTCTCTTGAAAGCTCATGGTTGGGGCATGAATATAACATTTATTTAAGCCTCCCCCAAGCTTGAGCGATGCTTTCTCTGTCACGAGGCCAAAAATTATAAATATAATTCCGATCACAGTGTAGGATAAAACTTTTGATGAAATTCCAATTTCAACCGGTTGTAGCTCCATGATCCAGTATCATCACATAGCCTATATCATGTCAATGCTTTAAACCTCAAAGATAAGGGACATACTTTATTCTTGACCTCATCCTCGGGCAAACCTGCAAGCTTAAATAAACCACAAACTTCATCTACATAGATTAGATGCAAGTCGGGATATGATGTCCCATCTCCTGTAAAAGGATTAGCCAGCAGTTTCTCAAGCATACCCAAAGGAAATTCATAGAAAATATTTTCAGTAGGTGCAGAAGGTTGAGGAGCAACTCCTTGTGCTTCTGTTCGAGGTGAAGATACCCCGAACAAGGTCCTCAAAGGATTAGTTTCCATAGTGACAAGTGACGATAAATTTCAGCACACTATATAAATGTTTCCTTACCAAATTCCACTTACCAAAGGCGCTTCATTCCCCGGCAACGGCGCCAGAAAAGAGTCTTGATGACCCACAAGTATTGGGGATATATCGTAGTCCTTTCGATAAGTAAGAGTGTCGAACCCAACAAGGAGCAGAAGGATCTGACAAGTGGTTTTCAGCAAGGTAATATCTGCAAGCACTGAAATTATCGGTAACAAGTAGTTGTGTGATAAGATGATTCGTAGCAAGTAGCAAGTAACAAGTAGAAATAGTAACAAAGGTGCAGCAAAGTGGCCCAATCCCTTTTGTATCAAGGGACAAGCCTAAAAAAACTCTTATAGGAGGTAAAGCGCTCCCGAGGACACATGGGAATTTCTGTCAAGCTAGTTTTCATCATGTACATTTGATTCGCGTTCGCTACTTTGATAGTTTGATATGTGGGTGGACCGGCGCTTGGGTACTGCCCTTACTTGGACAATCATCCCACTTATGATTAACCCCTCTCGCAAGCATCCGCAACTACGAAAGAAGAATTAAGACAAAGTCTAACCATAGCATTAAACTAGTGGATCCAAATCAGCCCCTTACGAAGCAACGCATAAACTAGGGTTTAAGCTTCTGTCACTCTAGCAACCCATCATATAGTTACTACTTCCCAATGCCTTCCTCTAGGCCCAAATAATGGTGAAGTGTTATGTAGTCGACGTTCACATAACACCCCTAGAGGAAAAACAACATACAACACATCAAAATATCAGATGAATACCAAATTCGCATGACTACTTATAGCATGACTTATCCCATGTCCTCGGGAACAAAAGTGACTACTCACAAAGCATAATAATATTCATGACTAGAGAGGTAATGAGTAGCATCAAAGATCTGAACATATAATCTTCCACCAAGTAATCCAACTAGCATCAACTACAAAGAGTAATTAACACTACTAGCAACCTTACAAGTACCAATCGGAGTCGCGAGATGGAGATTGGTTACAAGAGATGAACTAGGGTTTGGAGATGAGATGGTGCTGATGAAGATGTTGATGGTGATGAGTCCCCTCCGATGAGAGGAGTGTTGGTGATGACGATGGCGACGATTTCCCCCTCCGGGAGGGAAGTTTCCCCGGCAGGACAACCCTGCCGGAGCTCTAGATTGGTTCTGCTCAAGTTCCTCCTCGTGGCGGCGGTGAATCCTCCCGAAAGCCTCCTCCTGATTTTTTTCTCGAACAAAACCCTCCTTATAGCAAAAGAGGGGGGCCAGAGGGCCACCAGGGTGCCCACAAGCCCCCTAGGCGCAGCCAGGGGGCGCGCCTGGCAAGCTTGTGCCCTCGTGCTGGCTCCCCTCTGGTACTTCTTCGGCCTAGTAGTTTTTATAAATTCCAAAATAAATCCTCGTTGATTTTCACGACTTTTGGAGTTGCGCAGAATAGGTATCTCAAACTTGCTCCTTTTTTAGGCCAGAATTCCAGCTGCCGGCATTCTCCCTCTTCATGTAAACCTTGCAAAATAAGAGAGAAAAGGCATAAGTATTGTACCGTGAAGTGTAATAACAGCGCATAAAGCGATAAATATCAACATGAAAGCATGATGCAAGATGGACATATCAAAAATCAATTCTCCGGTGTTGGAGATGATGCTGCTTTGCACTTGAACAATTTTGTTGAGCTGTGTGATATGAAAAAATATAAAGAAGTGGATGGTGATATTGTTAAACTTAAGCTTTTTCCTTTCTCCTTGAGAGGAGGAGCTGAAGTGTCACTTCAATCTTTGCCTAGGAATAGCATAGATTCTTGGGATAAGTGCAAAGCTGCTTTTATTGAGAAGTATTACCCGCCTACTAAGATTATCCAGTTGAGGAGTAACATTATGAATTTTAGACAATTGGATAATGAACATGTTGCTCAAGGTTGGGAACGTATGAAATCTCTTGTTAAGAATTTCCCTACTCATGGTTTGACTACTTGGATGGTTATACAAACTTTCTATGCAGGACTGAACTTTACTACGCGGAATCTGTTAGACTCGACCGCGGGAGGAACCTTTATGTCAGCTACACTTGGTGCTACCACAAAGCTACTCTATGAGATGATGACAAATTATTCTCAATGGCACACCGAGAGAGATCCAACAGGTAGGAAGGTAAACTCTGTTGAGGAGATCTCCTCCTTTAATGATAAGGTTGACATGATCATGACTCTACTTACTAAGCAAGTTCCTATTGATCCTCATGATGTACCTTTAAATTCTTTGGTTGCTCAAGAAAGAGAGCAAGTGGATGTTAATTTTATTTCTAGGAACAACTTTAACAACAATGCTTACAGGAGTAATTTTGGAAGCAATCCTAGATCGTTCCCATCCAAGTACTATGGGAACAACAACAATTATCCTAGCACTAAAAACTCCACTTCTTAATTAGAGAGCATGCTTAAGGATTTTATCACTTCTAAAAAAGCCTTCAACAAGAGTGTAGAAGAGAAACTAGAGGAATTAGATAGTTTCTCTTTGAAGGTGGACAACATAGCTCATGATGTAGACATGCTTAAAATTAGAACTTCCCCACTTGAGGAAAGGAACACCACACCCATGAATGCTATCCAAGTCCAAATTAATGAGAACATAATAATGCTAGCCAAACTAAAAGAGATATGGGCTAGATAAAAAGAATAGGAAGAGAGAATTAAGAGCCTTCCTACACATACAACCATTGCTACTATACAAGTTGTTGAGGATCTCAAAACTTTTAACACCCATCGCACTCCTAGTCCCAATGGACCCATTAATGGTGATGCTAATACATTAACTATAGGACAAGAAGGTCCTATGAATTTAGAGACTACCAAAAGAATGAGCTTAGATGACATTACTACCACTTTAATTAATGGTAGTAACCTTGATTTTGACAATTGTAGTCTCTCTGAAGTCATCACCTTTTTGCAAAGAATGCCTAAAGACCCCCCACACTAGTACACTCAATATTGCCTTCACCGAGCATATAACCAGTGCTCTTATCAAAGCTAGGGAGAAGAAGCTCAAGATAGAGACTTCTATTCCTAGAAAACTAGAAGATGGTTGCCATCCTGTGGTAAAAATAAAATTGAATAATATCTCTTGCTTTGCTTTGTGTGATGTTGGAGCTAGTGCCTCTGTTATGCCCAAAAGAATGTATGATATGCTTGATTGGAAACCTTATGATCCATGTTATTTTGTTGTTCGTATTGTTGATTATTCCATAAATAAACATTTAGGGAGAATTTATGATGTTCATATTATTGTCAATGATAATTACGTGCCCGTTGATTTTCTTATTATGGACATTGAATGTGATCCTTCATGTCCAATTATTTTGGGACGTCCTTTTCTCTGCACCATTGGTGATATCATTGACAAGAAAGAGGGAATTATTAAATTCCAATTTCCTCTTAAAAAGGGAATGTAACACTTCCCTAGAAATAATATTAAGTTACCTTATGAGTCTGTTACACGGGCAAGTTATTCTTTTGGAGTCGATAACACTTGATCTTCTTGCATTGTGCCTAGCTCAAAGGCATAAAAGAAAGCGCTTGTTGGGAGGCAACCCAATTTGTTTTTTACTTTATAGTTTAGTGGTCTTGATATGTTACTACTGTAGCAACATCATTGTATACTTATTTTTAAGCTTTTTGCCAAGTTATAGCCTCCGATTGCAAGAAAGTTCAAAAGTTGTGACATGTTGTCCAGAAACAGATTCTGTCTGCTTGACGGAACAATTCGCCAAAAATCACCAGATCATCTTTTTGATGTGAACTTTTTTTTAAAACATGCTCTATATAATTGTCTTTCTGGCATCTGTTCTGAGTTTTTTGATTTGAGTTGCAGAAGTACCCCGAAACAATTATTTACTACGTGGTGTTCTGTTTTTCACACATTCTGCAATGTTTTGTGTTTTCATTGTTTTGTGAATCCTAAGCTTCCTTTTTATTTGCAAAAACCTTTTAAAAATAATGAGAAGCAGTATATTTTCATGAATATCTTTATTTTCAGAAGGTAATGAATTAATTTATTAAGGGTACTAACCATTCTAACCAGCTTATGATGAGTTTCGTATGAAGGGAGTTTTCAAGTATGCGATGGGAGATGATGAAAGAAGATACATGAGTGTCCAGCGCTCAAGCTTGGGGATACCCCCATGCACCCCAAGAAATATTCAAGGAGACTCAATCGTCTAAGCTTGGGGATGCCCCGTGCATCCCCTTCTCTATCAAGAATCATTAGTTCGTCCATCTCCATGTTATATTTTTATGACTTCATATGTTATGTGTTATGCTTGGAGCGTCCCGCTATTTGCTTTTTACTTTGTTTTAGTTTTTCTTGCTGTTCATAACAAGTCGGAACCTAGCCTACCTTGTTTGGGAGAGATACACACTCCATTCCACTCTAGAACACAACATAGGTTTTCATGCTTATTGTTTTTGTCTATTCTCTATCTTTTCGTAGCTACTGTCATGCTTAGCTCTTAGTTTTCATGCTTATCTTTTAAAGAGATTTTATTCAGGTTTCTTCTGGAACTCTCTTGAGTTATCATGCTTATCTTTTTTAGAGAGTTGGCTCGTTGCACTGAGTTGTGTGTCTTGCATGAGTAGGTAACTTAGATTGCTATTTAAGTATAGTAGTAACTTGCAATAGTTTTGAGGTATTGATTTGAGTAATGTTTGGACTATTGGTGCCAAGAGCTTGAGCCTATTAGTGACAGGTGTCGTATTTTGGGAAATCCATGTGTTTTTCGAAAACTAAAATTAGTTGAGAACTCTAGCTACTAAATTGATCGCTAACCTCTGGAGGGGTTGGAATATATAGAGTACCCTCACGTTACCATGAGTCGAGGATGCGCAAGGATAACCAAACCCCCAAACACTCCTCCTCGGGGTACTTGTCTCTTTGTGAATTTCCTAACTAGATAGGGAGTTACCGATAATAAATATATGAGTTCTTCGGACTAATGTGAGTATTCGATTGTTGGCACTTCCACCATCCATATTTTGCTAGCCTCTTCGGTACCGTGCATTGCCCTTTCTCACATCGAGAGTTGGTGCAAACTCCGCCGGTGCATACAAACCCATGACATGATACACTCTGTCATACATAAGCCTCATTATATCTTTCCTCAAAACAACCACCATACCTACCTATTAAGGCATTTCCATAGCCTTTCCTAGATACATTGACATGCAACATCCATCATCTCATGACTTGATCTTCATGTCATACATACTTTTGCTTGATCATAGAGCCGCATGATAGTTGGGCCTTGCTCCAATTATTGCTACATGACGCGCTAGTATCACTGCATATCCTGCTACACTGGCAGAGGCATACATTTGCATACATCATGATAGTTTTTACTTGTCTTTATGTTGAGTACTTCTTATAAAGTGTGATGATTTTTCTTTTTATTCTTGTAAAACATAGAGTGTTGCCCTTAAGGGAGGAAAATATACCAAAGAGGACAAACAAAATATCCCAAAGAGGACAAATGAGAGATAAAAAGAAAGAGCCAAAGAGGCCACAAAAATAAAAAAAGGAAAAGGAGAAAAAGAAATAAAAAGAGAGAAGGGGGCAACACTACTATTACTTTTGAAATATCCATACTCGTACTCCATTGCTACATTGGTACTACATAGAGATTATCATTCATGCATAACTATGTGGGGACCCTTACACTATAGAACTTGGTTTGCATATTCCAATGATGAGCGTGCTCAAATGAGCTCTAGGTCTTCATGGGCAAACAAGTAGGATGCATCCCCACTAGTTCTATTGGAGAGCTTACCTTAGCCCATATGTGCATCCGTTACATGACAATCCCTACTCCTCACATCATATCTATCATTTGGATTTCTCTCGCCTATGGTTGTCCTCATTGATGTGAGCCTTTCACACCTTTTTGTCTTCCTTCCCCATCATTATTCTATTTGCCATCCTAAGTGCCAACATATATTGCTTATGCTCATCCATTGCATGAGTGCTCAAAATCGAAAGGGAGAGGATCATTTTGACTTGTGCCTCACTAGTGGTCTGGGGATGAATCAAAATAAGATTCCGAGGGAGACTAAGTGTGAGGTTTTAGTAGATTGAGTTCTCAATTAAAAAAATATTTTATGATCTCAACCCATCTCCCACTTCTTGCACGCAAACACCATTTGGAGACATTTGAGTGACGGACAGCGAGAGATCTTGCACCTTTATGTTCTTACTTTGCTAAACTCAATACTAGATATAGACTCTCGCTTGTTATTATCTTGACTTGAGTTGCATATCTTACTTGCTTTACTTTGAAGTTCTTATATGTGTGTCAGCATGTCACCACAAAAATTATTGTGTTATCATTTATCTACTCGAGGACGAGCAGAAATTAAGCTTGGGGATGTTGATACGTCCCAAACGTATCTATAATTTATGCTTGTTCCATGATTTTTGGGTGACAATGTTATATGTTTTGCTACACTTTTATATCATTTTACACATATTTGGACTAACCTACTAACTCAGTGCACCGAGTGCCAGTTTCTGTCGCTGATGTCTATTTTGCACGGGCTTTTACCCAATTTTTCGAAGCCCGAAAAATTCCAGGAAAAATATATAAAAAATCAGCGAAACAGAAGCTTCCGGGTCATCAAAGATGGGCCAAAGGGGGGGCGGGGGCTGCCCAGGCAACCTGCTGGCGCGGCGAGGCCCTAGGCCGCGCCACGAGGCCGCCTGGGTGGGCCCCACCTCCTCTGGTGCCCTCCTTTCGCCTATATTTAGAGTCCCGAGAGGAAACCCTTCCACAACTTCCAGAATCGCCAATTTCTCCATCGTTCCGCCACCGAAGCGCTTCCAAGATCGGGAGCATCAGGAGACCTCTTCCCGGCACCCTTCCGGAGGGAGGATTGACCTCCGGGAGCTTCTCCACTGCCATGGATGCTTCCCGGACGTGCCGTGAGTAGTCCTCCTTGGACCATGGGTCCATGACCAGTAGCTATTGATACGTCCCAAACGTAACTATAATTTCTTCTTGTTCCATGATCTTTTGGGTGACATTGTTATATGTTTTCCTAAACTTTTATATCATTTTATACATATTTGGACTAACCTACTAACTCAATGCACCCAGTGCCAGTTTTTGTCTGTTGATGTCTATTTTGCAGGGGCTTTCACCCAATTTTTCGAAGCTTGAAAAAATCCAGACAAAATATATAAAAAATCAGCGAAATAGAAGCTTCGGGATCACCGAAGGAGGGTTAGAGGGGGGCCAGGGGCCTCCCATGTGGCCTGCTGGCGTGGCCAGGCTCTAGGCCGTGTCAGTAGGTCGCCTGGGTGGGTCCCGTCTCCTTTGGTAACCTCCTTTGGCCTATATTTAGAGATCCGTGAGGAAACCCTCGCATACTTTGTGGTATCACGAATTTATCAATCGTTCCGCCACCGGAGCGCTTCCAAGATCGGGAGCTGTCACGAGACCTCTTCCCGGCACCCTGCCGGAGGGAGGATTGACCTCTGGGAGCTTCTCCACCGCCATGGACGCTTCCCGGACGTGTCGTGAGTAGTCCCCCTTGGACCATGAGTCCATGACCAGTAGCTATGTGATGTCTTCTCTCCAATCTTGTGCTTCAATAGTTAGTCCTTGTGAGCTGCCCTAGATGATCAAGGCATCTATGTAATTCTCTTGCTATTGTTATGCTCGGTTTGTTGGGATCCGATGGATTATGAGATTATGCTCAGATTTTTATGAGTTATATATTTGATTATCCTTTTATATTATGTTCCTTAGTGATTCTTGCATGTTCTCCGTTGCTTTTTATTGCTTTGGCCAAGTAGTAGATCGTAACTCCAAGAGGGAGCATTATGCATGATTATGGGTTCGGCCCCTCGATGTCTATCTTGAGTGACAGAAACATGAGACTAGGGGATGTGCTTGTTGCCACCAGGGAGAAAACAATGGTGCTTGTGACCACGGTTGCAAGGATTGTTTACCTTACACAGAGTTCGTTAATGTAGTTGTCCGTTGCTTTGATTTTACACTTTGGGTGGGACTCGCAACTTAATACCGGAGAGATATTCTGGATAGATATCTCAAGGTGGATGATTAGTAAGTAGATGCTGATGAATAAACGGTCTACTTGTCTTGGCGTACTGCCCATTACTATTGAACCTCTAACTATCAAGGAGCATAATTAGCATTGTGGTGCGATCATAATTCTGTCAATTGCCCAACTATGATTTATTTACCCTAGCATAGTTGTTTATCGTCTTTTGGGAGAGAGACATCACTAGAGAACATCAGGTGACTCCGGTCCATATCACCATCATCGTTTACACCTCCATCATTTACCGCTTTCATTTAGTTTTCCGTTGCAATCACTATTACCTTCCCGCTTGTGTTTTGATCCTTTGCAAACTACATGGCCGGAGAGATTGACAACCTCTCTGTACTCGTTGGGAGCAAAGTTATTTGTTGTGTGTGCAGGTCCACATCTTCTGCTAGAGCCAGGATGGAAGACACCTACTTGTTGAGCCTAGGAGTCCTACTAGTTCAATAAACCTTACAGTGTCCGTGTAAGGGAAATTTTTTGCTGACTACATCTTCACCTTCCACTTGGGGTATCCAACGAGGGGCGAGAAGTATATACATCATCTCATCATCAGCTATGTGATGTCTTCTCTCCAATCTTGTGCTTCAATGGTTAGTACTTGTGAGCTGCCCTACATGATCAAGGCATCTATGTCATTCTCTTGCTATTGCTATGCTCGGTTTGTTGGGATCCGATGGATTATGAGATTACGTTCAGATTGTATGAGTTATATATTTGATTATCCTTTTATATTATGTTCCTGTGACAGCCCGAGACCGACGTTCCAGAAGATTCCCCCCTTTATTCTGTCTTGGTCGTGTGTCTATATTTATTTGTCGCATCATCATCGCATCATGTGCATCATCAGCATTGCATTGGCATGCCGTCGCCTCCAGTTTTCAAAAGTTGCATCCGTTGTTAGTTGCCGGTTCTCGTCGTTGTCCGTTCTGAGCCCGACCACACTCGCACGCGCCCGCGGCATCATCGAAACCTTGTTTTATAAGTGTGTGTCAAACTTTCTCTGATTGGGTTGAAACTTGGCGTGCGGTCGTAATTAGTTGTAGCTAGGCCGCCTGTCAAGTTCCGTCGCAATCGGAGTCCATCTGGTACCCGAACGGTCGACCGTAGTGGCACCGTATTCGGTCTACCGTCGGACGTTTATCGGTGTTTTAGAAATTACGTTGTCGGGTGCCCCGTTTCCCTCTCTTCTCCGGATAACCTACTCTACACGGCCACTTAGCCCGTCCCACGTTCAGAATTGTTCGATTCCGACCGCACAGTTGAAACCAGGGCGAAAAACTGCTAAATTTAGCCCCCCCCCCATCGTTATAAATAGGACCCCCATGCTATTTTTAGCAGCCCCTCCCTCTCTCCTCGAAATCCGCGCCTCCCCGAAACCCTAACCCCACTCTCTCTCTCCTCCCTCCCTCCTCAGAGCAGCCGTTGGGCCCGCGAGCCCAGATCCAGCCCCCCCGGGCCCGGATCGCCCCACAGCCGTCGCGAGAGGCCCGAGCTCCCTCCCCATGGCGCCCCTGCCCGAGGCAGCTAGCCCCCGGGCAGCCCGAGCCTCCTCGCGAGAGCAGGTTCGCCGGAGCTCGCCTCTTCGCCGGTCGTCCCCGCCGCCGGTGGTTGCCAGCTCGCCCCGAGCCCCGTCCTCATCGCCAGCAGCTCCTGCCTGCCCCGCATCGCCCGGAGCTCGCCCTTCTGTGCCGCCCTCCACCTCCGGTGCTAGATCCAGCAGCCGCCCTCGTCGGTGCCCAGATCCGGTCGAGGCGAGCCCTCCAGCCTCCCCACCGGTGCCTCGCTGCCGAACCAGCCGCAGTTTCCCACCTCGTCGCCGAGCCCTGCTGCATCCGACGCCATGAGTCCCGCTCGAGAGGACGAACAAAGCGCAACCGCTCGCGCTGGCCGTGGTGGGCCTCACCCTCACGCGGCCCAGGAGTCGGCCCAGCGAGCCTCCTCGCCCCAGCGCCCCGACTGCGGCCCATGTCGAGCGTCCCCGATCGTCGCCTGCTCAAGCTTCGGCCCACTCCGCCCCAAGCCTCGGCCCACTCCTCTCCTCCAGAGCCGGTCCGAGGTGAGCACCTTCCCTGCCCTCTATCCTTCGCCCAAGCGTTATGTAGTTAATTTGCGCAACAGTTAGGCCCGATAGTTATTTTCTTTTTAGGGATTTTCGGAATTATTAATTCCAGAAAATTGCCAGATATTAAAACGCCCGTATCTTTTAACCCGTATATCGGATCGGAGCGAGTTATATATGGTTCTTGTGTAGTTTTGCGCGCAGATTTGTAATTTATAACTTGCATGCATGTTTGACGTAGTTTGACCCGCCGAATGCCTAGTTTTGCGTGCTGTCTTAATATGTTAGCCTCTCGTGTTTATTTTCGTGCGTGTCTGGATTGCTCAAACTCCGTAGATTAAATGCTCATGTTTTAGGAACCCTTTTTCCATGTATTTTAGAGTAGTCGTTGGTATTTTTGCATGTAGGATTCCGTAGCTAGTTTGTTATACCGTGTTTAGGACATTATCTCGCATATACGTGTGGCGATATTCTTGTGTTGCAACCCCTCATGTTATATATATTTTCGGGGTAGAAAAATCCATAGGATTTATCTATGCATTTAGTTTTAGCTTTTGAGCAAGTTAGTTCGCGTGATATTTTGCATGTTGCCCTTTTGTTTATTTTGTGGGATTTATTCCGTGCTTGATATGAAGGAGTTGTCAACTAGAGCTATGCCCTTGGATGTTTAGTCTAGCCCCTGCTAATTTTGGTTGCAATAGAAATCCATGTTTAGGTGTGGTTTGCTTGTTCTTTACTTGCTAGGAAATAGTGTTGTTTTAGAGATGCTGAAATATTTCTAAGTCTGAATCTGTTATATTTTGTTGTTGTCTTGTCTTGATTTTACCTGGTGTTTTGTAGCTCTTTTGAGGTTGATGCAATGGAGTTAGTTGTAGACTTTAGGATTCTCTAGCATGATGTCAGTTTTCATGCCATTTGGAGTCCTGTAGCTTATGGTTTTGCTGCTGTCAATAGGCCTTCAGATCGAAAACTGCACGTTCATAAACTGTGGTTTTCTCTAAGTCTGAAACAGTGTGTGAGATGCCATTTTGTGACTTCTTTTCCTGGTGTTCCATGCTTCCATGCTAGGTGTTCTTAGTTGTATGTTGTAGTGCTTCTTGCCCTCTATCGTCTCATGCTTTGGTTGAGCATATTGGACTCGTGTAGCTCGTAGTTGTGGGGTGTAGAAAATGCTATGTGGCTGATTTTCGCAGATTGTAGTGATTTCTTGTTTAGCTCATGGTTGTTGAACCATTGCTCCATTTTGATCGTGCCCTATATGAAACTTGCTTAGAATCTCGTGTCGTTTCATATTATCTTGCTGGTTGTGTGTTTTGAACTGCTTGTGACTGTCGTTGCACACATATTGCATTCATGCCATCATATCTTGCGATGCTCGTATCTTTTGATCCGTAGCTCCGTTGGAGATGTTCTATATATGTAAATTTCTTGTAATGATGCGTAGTTTCACGTGAACCACTTTGTTTCGCTGTTTAACAAACTTAAAATATTATTAGGACAAATCTGGACAGGATTGTGTATTAACATGTGAGGTCGTCTCAGAGATGCTATATGTCATTTCCGACCTCATTTAAAATGCCCTAGATAGGTAGTTTAATTACGCTTCACCTCTTGCCATGTTTAAACACATTTAATATTGCCATGTACCTAATCGAGATAGAACTAAATAATTAAACGTGGTGTTTCGTCAATATGCAACTCGTTGCATATTGAACTTCACTTAATGTGTAGTGTTTGATTGTTGTGAATTGCCATGCCGTGTCTTGCATATGTTCCATCGTTCATGCATCGTATTTAGATTGCATCTTGCCGTGCATATGCCGTGGTGAATATCGTGTGTTGATTTGTGTTTCCGGTTTGCTTTTGTCTCGATAGAGTTCCACAAGCGTGTCGGTTTGTGAGGACCCGTTCGACTATATCAGTTCGTCTGCTTCACGGAGTCATTCTTCTTCCAAGCGGGATCTCAGGCAAGATGACAATTTCCCCAGATAACATTACTATCTTTGCCATGCTAGATATACCGTTTCTATCGTTATTGTCTCGCTGCCTACCACCTGTTAAATATCAACCTCCCAACATTGCCATGAAAACCTTCAACCTGTTCACAACCTAGCAAACCACTGATTGGCTATGTTACCGCTTGCTTTACCATGTGTTAGAATTGCTAGTTGCAGGTGCAGTTGCTTTCATGTGATAACATGGGTTCCTTGTTATACCACCATATTAATGATATTTAATTTAATGCACCTATATACTTGGTAAAAGGTGGAAGGCTTGGCCTTTCTAGCCTGGTGTTTTGTTCCACCTTTGCCCCCTTAGTTTCGGCTACCGGTGTTATGTTCCATAATTGAGCGTTCCTAACACGATCGGGGTTGTTATGGGGACCCCCTTGATAATTCGTTTTAGATTAAAGCTGGTCTAGCAAGGCCCAACATTACTACTACATTTGCCCAACATAATAATTTTGTTAATACTGAAAGCATAGGGCGTCATGAACCCGAGGAGTAATTCTACATATTACAAGGAGGGCCAGTGCTGATGGTGCTGGTAACCATCGCTCATCCGTCCTGTCCTAAGAATGAGATACGCGGCTCCTATCGGGATAGTCGACACGCCGGGCGGCCTTGCTGGATTAATTTTACCTTTGACGAATGTCTTGTGCATCGGGATTCCGATGATGCTTTGGGTAATCTCAAAGTTGAGGTTTTCCACTAAGGAGCCCGCGAGTTTCGTGATCGAGGATTTCTATGCGACTTGTGGTAATTTGTGATGGATTAGTTGGAGCACCCCCTACAGGGTTAAATCTTTCAGAAAGCCGTGCCCGCGGTTATGTGGCAGCGTGAAAACTTTGTTTAACACTGGTTCTAGATAACTTGAAGTTAACTTAATTAAAACTTGCCAACTGAGTGTGTAACTGTGACTGTCTCTTTCGAGAGTTCCTTCTCCGATCGAGGACACGGTGGGGTTATGTCTGACGTAAGTAGGTGTTCAGGATCATTCATTTGATCATCAGTAGTCCACGTCTGTTATGCGTAGTTCTTCCCCCTCTTATTTCTTGTACTCGTAAGTTAGCCACCAAATAAATGCTTAGTCGTTGCTGCACCCTCACCACTTAACCATACCTCACCCTTTAAGCTTTGCTAGTCTTGATACCTTTGGAAATGAGATTGCTGAGTCCCTTGTGGCTCACAGATTACTACAACACCAGTTACAGGTACAGGTAAAGGTTACTTGATGCGAGCGTGTTGATTGTTCATTTGGAGTTGCTTCTTCTTCTTCTTCTCCATCGATCTAGGATGGGTTCCAGGCCGACAGCTCCTAGCAGTCCACGGCAACGACACTAGAGAAATGTGTTGTTGACGTGTCCCTGACTTGATGCCTCCGCGGCAACAAAGCCAGAACTGCTCCCAGTTGCTCAACAATAAGTAATTGTCTTGCAATGGCCCACCAGCGTGTGGGTTCGCGGCAGTTTTCGAGGGTAGAGTATTCAACCCAAATTTGTTGGTTCGCACGACGGGAAGTGAAAGTATACTCTCAAGTATTAGCAGCTGAATGTGTCGGATTCAACCGCACGTGAAAGATTAGTATCTCCAAGCAAAGTATCAGCAGCAAAGTAGTATGCTAACAACGGTGTCACAAACGATCTATTGATAAGGCAGACTATTCCTAACTGTAGTATCAATGGCGCCAGAAGTTGACCGTGGACGGAAAATATTTTTTCCCGTCAACGGCGTGAGAAAAAGTATTGTAGCAGGTAGCAGCAGTGTAACGAGTAACAGCAGTGGCAAGGAACAGCAGTAGCAAGTAGCAGCAGGGCAAAGCAAGTAACAGTAGCAGCAACAGTAGTAACAGCAGCAGAGCAAAACAAGTAACATCACCAGTGGGACAAACTCATAGGCAATGGGTCGGTGATTCGTTTGGATGACATTCATCATGCAACAGTTATAACACAGAGAGATATGTGGCTAGCTCCCGTTCGTCAATGTGATGTAGGCATGCATTCCGTGTGTAGTCATACCTGCTTAGGGAAAAGAACTTGCATGACAACTATTGTCCATCCCTCCCGTGGCAGCGGGGTCCAAAAGGATACTACGGGATATTAAGGTTCTCCTTTTAATAAAGAACCGGAACAACGCATTAGCACTTGGTGAACACATGAACTCCTCAAACTATGGTCATCACCGGGCGTGGTTCCGGTTATTGTCACTCCGGGGTTGCCGGGTCATAACACATAGTAGGTAACTACAACTTGCAAGATCGGATCTAAAACACACATATATTGGTGACAACATAATAATTTCAGATCTGAAATCATGGCACTAGGGCCCTAGTGACAAGCATTAAGCATGGCAAAGTAGTAGCAACATCAATCTCAGAACATAGTGGATACTAGGGATCAATCCCCATCAAAACTAACTCGATTACATGATAGATCTCATCCTACTCATCACCGCCTAGAGAGCCTACGAATAAATTACTCACGAACAATGAAGAGCTTCATGGAATTGGAGAGGGAAGAAGGTTGATGATGACGATGGCGACGATTTCCCCTCTCCGGAGCCCAAAACGGACTCCAGATCTGCCCTCCAGATCAAGAATGGGATGTGGCGGCGCCTCCGTATCGCAAATGCGATGAAATCTTCTCTCCTGATTTTTTTCAGGACGAAAGTGAATTTATAGAGCTGGAGTTGGGGGCGGCAGACCCACGTGGGCCCCACAAGCTTGGTTGTCGCGGCCAGGGGGGCCGCGGCAACAGGGCTTGTGGCCCACTGGCCCATCCCCTCCGGTGGATCTTTGTGCAGGTATTTTTCATATTTTCCAGAAATATTCTCCGTAAATTTTTAGGACGTTCCGAGAACTTTCATTTCTGCACAAAAACAACATCATGGCAATTCTGTTGAAAACAGCGTCAGTCCGGGTTAGTTCCATTCAAATCATGCAAATTAGAGTCCAAAACAAGGGCAAAAGAGTTTGGAAAAGTACATACGATGGAGACGTATCAACTCCCCCAAGCTTAAAACCTTGCTTGTACTCAAGCAACTCAGTTGACAAACTGAAAGAGAAAGAAAAACTTTGAAAATCTCTGTTTGATCTTGTTGTTGCAACTATGTCTAACTCATAACCAGAATTTCAGCAAGATCACAAGTTAACCACATAAGCAAGTGACACAAAGGTCTCACGGTAAACTAATATCAATGGCATAATCAGCTAGCGAGCAAATAATAATGAGTTTCAGATACCAACAATTCAATCAAAACAAGCATGAAGCAATATGAATATGTGGCATCTCGCTAGCTCTTTCTAAGACCGCAAAACATAAATGCAGAGCACTTTCAAAGATCAAGGGCTGACTAAACATTGTAATTTATAGCAACGAAGATCCAGTCATAGTCATACTCAATATCAATCAAAAGAAAATCATAAAAATGACAGAGGTGCTCTCTAATTGGTGCTTATATAAGAAGAGGATGACTCAACAGGAAAATAAATAGACAGGCCCTTCGCAGAGGGAAGCATTGATTTGCAGAGGTGCCACAGCTCAAGTATTTCCCTCAGTTTGAGAACCAAGGTATCGATCCAGTGAAGGAGTATCACAAGTGTCTGCACAAACACAAAAAGCTTGCTCCCAACGCTATGAAGGGGTTGCCAATCCCTTATAGATTGTTTGCCAGGTGAGAAATGAAAGCAACAAAGTAACAAAGCAAAGTAAAAGCAAAAGTGGAAACGATAGATGTGAATAGACCCGGGGGCCATAGTGTTTACTAGTGGCTTCTCTCATGAAAGCAAGTAGACGGTGGGTGAACGAATTACTGTCGAGCAATTGATAGAACCGCGCAAATCGTGACGTCATCTATGGCAATGATTATATATATAGGCATCACATCCAAAACAAGTAGACCGATACTTTCTGCATGTACTACTATTACTCCACACGTCGACCGTTATGCAGCATGCATCTAGTGTATTAAGTTCAAAAGAACAGAGTAACGCCTTAAGCAAGATGACATGATGTAGATGGACAATCTCATATCTACGACAAAGCCCACCTTGTTACCCTTGATGGCAACTACACGATGTGTGCCTTGCTGCCCCTACTGTCACTGGGAAAGCTCACCACACGGTAAGAACCCAAAACCAAGCACTTCTCCCATTGCAAGAATCATAGATCTAGTTGGCCAAACAAAACCCAAGACTCGGAGAGACTTACAAGGATATCAAATCATGCATAAAAGAAATCAGCAAAGACTCAAATATATATCATAGATAATCTGATGACAAATCCACAATTCATCGGATCTCGACAAACACATCGCCAAAGAGGATTACATCAGATAGATGTCCATGAATATCATGGAGAACTTTGTATTGAAGATCCAAGAGAGAGAAGAAGCCATCTAGCTACTAACTATGGACCCGTAGGTCTGAAGTGAACTACTCACGAGTCATTGGAGGGGCGATGATGTTGATGTAGAAGCCCTCCACCCCCAAAGTCCCCCTCCGGCAGGGCACCGGGAAGGGTCTCCAGATGAGATCTCGCGAAAATGGAAGCTTGCGGCGGCGGAAAAGTATTTTCGTGGATCCCTTTATTTTTTCTGTATTTTAGGGAATATATAGGCGAAGGAGCTAGGTCAGGGGGGCGCTAGGGAGGCCACAAGCCTGCTGGCCGCCACCCCCTTCGGCGGATAGGGGGCTTGTGGGCCCCGTGTAGCCCTCCTGGCTTGGCCCTCAAGCCCCGTGATCTTCTTCCGTTCGGGAAAAATTTATTTCGGGGATTTTATTCCGTCTGGACTCCGTTCCAAAATCAGATCTGAAAAGAGCCAAAAACACACAAAAAACAGGAACTGGCACTTGGCACTGAATTAATAAGTTAGTCCCAAAAAGATATAAAAGGTACATAAAACATCCAAAGATGACAGGATAATAGCATGAAACCATCAAAAATTATAGATACGTTTGAGACGTATCAAGCATCCCCAAGCTTAACTCCTGCTCGTCCTCGAGTAGGGAAGTGATAAAGAATGAATTGTTGATGCTTTCATGCTACCTAGCATAGATGTCCTTTGTAACTCCTATTATGTGACGTGAATGTTCAGATCCATTAGATTCAAAACAATAGTTTGCTATTGACGTGGAAACAATAATACTTCAAGCAAACTAGCAAGGTAATCATGAACTTTCAAAATAACAAGGCCAAAAGAAAGTTATCCCTACAAAAGCATATAGTCTGGCTATGCTCTATCATCATTGCACAACGAATTTAAATCATGCACAACCCCTGTATTGGCCAAGTAATTGTTTTCACACCTTTACTTTCCCAAACTTTTTCAACTCTCACGCAATACATGAGTGTGAGCCATGGTTTTAGCACTATAAGTGGTGTGGAGTGTGGTGGAGGTTGCAAGACAAAATAAGGAGAAGATGATCACATTAACTAGGCATATCAATGAGCTCTGGAGATGCTCATCAATAGATATCAATGTGAATGAGTAGGGATTGCCATAGAAATGATGCACTAGAGCTAAGAGTATGTGAAAGCTCTTAAAGAAAACTAGTGGATGTGCATCCAACTTGCTTGCTCACAAAGACCTAAGGCAATTTTGAGGAAGCCTATCATTGGAATATACAAGCCAAGTTATATAATGAAAATTTCCCACTAGCTATATAGTGGTGACAAAACGAGAGACTCACAATCATGAAGATCATGGTGCTTAATATGCACAAGTGTGGAAAGGTGGTAGCATTGCCCCTTCTCTCTTTTTCTCTCATTTTTTTATATTTTTTTTGGTGGGCTTATTGGCCTCTTTTTATTATTATTATTTTGGTGGGCATCTTTGGCCTCTTTTATTTCCTCACATGGGACAATGCTCCATCAATGATGATCATCACACTTACAACTCAAAACTTAGAGCAACGATGACTCTATATGGAATGCCTTCGGTACAATGATCTAGCATGGCATAGACATCAATGGAAACATCATGCTAGCTATCTTATGATCATGCAATGGCAATGTAGACGTGGTGGCACATGTCATGGTGGTAGTTGCATGGCAATATATCTCAGAATGACTTTGAAAAAGCCATAGTAGGTAGGTATGGTGGCTGTTTTGAGGAAGGCTAATCGTGGGTTTTGTGCACCGGCGAAAGTTGCACGGCACTAAGAAGATAGTGATGGTGGAAGGTGAAAGTGCATCTAAACCATGGAATCAACATTAGTCATGAAGAACTCATATACTTGTTGCAAAAGTTTTATTAGTAATCGAAACAAAGCATTCAACGCATACACCTAGGGGAAGGGTTGGTAGGTATAAACCATCACGCGATCCCGACCGCCACACAAAGGATGACAATCAAAAGACTAATCATGCTCAGACTTCATCACATAGCGGTTCACCATACGTGCATGCTACGGGAATCACTAACTTCAACACAAGTATTTCTAGATCCACAACACCTTACTAGCATAACTTCAATATTACCAAAACCACAACTCAAAACTAATTGAGATGAATCAAACTTCTCTAACTATTCAACGCACATGAAGGTGGAAGTTTTCGTATCCATTTGGATAACTACCCCTTTTGAGACTACTTTCAAAGCATAGATCCACTACGAAGCCACGCACCGCTGTGCTCTAAAAGATATAAGTGAAGCACATAGAGCAAAATCAACTAGCTCAAAAGATATAAGTGAAGCACATGTGAGCTGAATTGTCTATCAAAAGATATAAGTGAAGCTCGACAAAATCACGGTGAGTGCATGTCTCTCTCTAGGTGTGCAGCAAGGATGATTGTGACACAACAAAAATAAAAGACTCCTACGATACAAGACGCTCCAAGCAAAAACACATAACATGTGGTGAATAAAAATATAGCCCCAAGTAACGTTACCGATGGATTGAAGACGAGAGAGGGATGCCTTCCCAGGGCATCCCCAAGCTTAGGCTTTTACGACATCCTTGAATCTCTTGGGGTGCCTTGGGCATCCCCAAGCTTGAGCTCTTTCCACTCTTTATCTCTTTGTCCATAAGAACTTCACCAAAAACTTGAAAACTTCACAACACGAAACTTAAACAGAAACTCGTGATAACATTAGTATGAGAAAGCAAACCACCACTTCCTTAGGTACTATAGAAAACTTAAATTCTACTTATGCTGATGTTGGGTTACTGTATTTTCAATCTTCCATGGCTAATACCCCCTGATACTATCCATAGTTTCATCAAAATAAGCAACCAACACAACAAAAACAGAATCTCTTAACAGTAGACCAGTCTGTAGCAATCTGTATATTTCGTATACTTATAGTACTTCACAAATTCTGAAAAATTGCGAAAGCCTGAAGAATTTGCATAGAAATCAGCATTAAAAAGAATCAACTCAAAATCTCTTACAGAAAACAAATGAAAATTCTTTTCGTGAGCAGAAAGTTTCTGTCTTTTCCAGCATGACCAAACGATCATCCCCAAGACTAATCATAATGGTTTTGCTTGGCACAGACGCAAAAAGAAACACAACAAACACAATCGTAGAAGAATTATGAAAGTGTGGAAAACAAAAAACAGAAATAAAAAGGGTAGATTTGTTAGGTTGCCTCCCAACAAGCGCTTTTGTTTAACGCCCTTAGCTAGGCAATCAATGATGCTCTCACAAAAGACAAGAATTGCAGCACAACGAGAGCATCCTAAAGCATGTGAAAATCAAATTTAAGTCTAACATACTTCCTATGCATAGGCATTTTATAGGAAAACAAATTGGCAAGACAACCAATAGTTACCAAATGCAAGGAAGAAGAAAGAGACAATAGCAATCTCAACATAACGAGAGGTAATTTGGTAACATGAGAGTTTCTACCAAAATATTTTCCTCTCTCATAGCAATTACATGTGGGATCATATTCAAATTCAACAATGTAACTATCACAAAGGATATTCTCTTCATGATCCACATGCATGCAAAGTTGACGCTCTTCAAAAATAGTTGGATTATCATCAACTAAAGTCATGACTTCTCCAAACCCACTTTCAATATCATTGCAAATATCATATTCATCATGAGGTTTAAACAAATTTTCAAGATCATAAGAAAGATCATCACCCCAATCATGATTATTGCAATAAGTAGTGGTCATAGCAAAACTAGCATCCCCAAGCTTAGGGTTTTGCATATTTTTAGCATGATTGTCACTAATAGAATTTATAGTGAAACCATTGCAATCATGCTTTTCATCCAAGGAGCCCTCGTGAATCACTTCATAAATTTCTTCCTCACAATTTTCAGATTCACGCATCTCAAGCAAAACTCCATAAAAATAGTCAAGTGCCCTCAACTTACTAGCAATTGGATCAACATAATTGGATCTCTTAAAGAGATTAGCAAGTGGGTGAGGATCCATATCACTAGATTTTCAGCAAGCGAAGATGCAAGCATAATGAAGGCACATGGCACACAAGCAAAGGAAAGCCAAGCGAGAGAAAAGGGCGAACGAAAAAGGTAAACGAAAAAGGCAAAAGTGAAGTGGGGGAGAGGAAAACGAGAGGCAACTGGCAAAAAAGGTAAATGAATGCAAGACATGAGTTTGTGAGACCTACTTGGATAGATCTCTCCTTCCCCGACAACGGCGCTAGAAATACTTCTGCTACTGCAACAAAAGACCTTCCAACGGCGGCAGAAACGTGATACGGCACCAGGAATCCTTTTGCTACGGCTACGCCTTAAGGGATTTCCTAGGAAAATATGCAAAGGATTTCCCCCGTGGCCTTGGAGCCTTGCGTTGGTGTTCCCTCGAAGCGGAAAGGGTCATGTAGCGCAGCGGTGGTAAGTATTTCCCTCAGTTTGAGAACCAAGGTATCGATCCAGTGAAGGAGTATCACAAGTGCCTGCACAAACAAAAAAAGCTTGCTCCCAACGCTATGAAGGGGTTGTAAATCCCTTATAGATTGTTTGCCAAGTGAGAACTGAAAGAAACAAAGTAACAAAGCAAAGTAAAAGCGAAAGTGGAAACGATAGATGTGAATAGACCCGGGGGCCATAGTGTTTACTAGTGGCTTCTCTCATGAAAGTAAGTTGACGGTGGGTGAATGAATTACTGTCGAGCAATTGATAGAACCGCGCAAATCATGACGTCATCTATGGCAATGATTATATCTATAGGCATCACATCCAAAACAAGTAGACCGATACTTTCTGCATCTACTACTATTACTTCACACGTCGACCGTTATCCAGCATGCATCTAGTGTATTAAGTCCAAAAGAACATAGTAACGCCTTAAGCAAGATGACATGATGTAGATGGACAATCTCATATCTACGACAAAGCCCACCTTGTTACCCTTGATGGCAACTACACGATGTGTGCCTTGCTGCCCCTACTGTCACTGGGAAAGGTCACCACACGGTAAGAACCCAAAACCAAGCACTTCTCCCATTGCAAGAATCATAGATCTAGTTGGCCAAACAAAACCCAAGACTCGGAGAGACTTACAAGGATATCAAATCATGCATAAAAGAAATCAGCAAAGACTCAAATATGTATCATAGATAATCTGATCACAAATCCACAATTCATCGGATCTCGACAAACACACCTCCAAAGAGGATTACATCGGATAGATCTCTATGAAGATCATCGAGAACTTTGTATTGAAGATCCAAGAGAGAGAAGAAGCCATCTAGATACTAACTACGGACCCGTAGGTCTGAAGTGAACTACTCACGAGTCATTATAGGGGCGATGATGTTGATGTAGAAGCCCTCCACCTCCAAAGTCCCCTCCGGCAGGGCACCGGGAAGGGTCTCCAGATGAGATCTCGCGGAAACGGAAGCTTGTAGCGGCGGAAAAGTATTTTCGTGGATCCCTTTATTTTTTTTATGTATTTTAGGGAATATATAGGCGAAGGAGCTAGGTCAGGGGGCGCCAGGGAGGCCACAAGCCTGCTGGCCGCCGCCCCCCTAGTGGCGGATAGGGGTCTTGTGGGCCCCGTGTAGCCCTCCTCGCTTGGCCCTCAAGCCCCGTGATCTTCTTCCGTTCGGGAAAATTTTATTTTGGGGATTTTATTCCGTTTGGACTCCGTTCCAAAATCAGATCTGAAAAGAGCCAAAAACACAGAAAAAACAGTAACTCGCACTTGGCACTGAATTAATAAGTTAGTCCCAAAAAAGATATAAAAGGTACATAAAACATCCAAAGATGACAAGATAACAACATGAAACCATCAAAAATTATAGATATGTTTGATACGTATCAAAGATGGCGACGATTTCCCCTCTCCGGAGCCCAAAACGGACTCCAGATCTGCCCTCCAAATGAAGAATGGGATGTGGCGGCGCCTCCGTATCGCAAATGCGATGAAATCTTCTCTCCTGATTTTTTTCAGGACGAAAGTGAATTTATAGAGCTGGAGTTGGGGCGGCAGACCCACGTGGGCCCCACAAGCTTGGTTGTCGCGGCCAGGGGGGCCGCGGCAACAGGGCTTGTGGCCCACTGGCCCATCCCCTCCGGTGGATCTTTGCGCAGGTATTTTTCATATTTTCCAGAAATATTCTCCGTAAATTTTTAGGACGTTCCGAGAACTTTCATTTCTGCACAAAAACAACATCATGGTAATTCTGTTGAAGACAGCGTCAGTCCGGGTTAGTTCCATTCAAATCATGCAAATTAGAGTCCAAAACAAGGGCAAAAGAGTTTGGAAAAGTACATACGATGGAGACGTATCAACTCCCCCAAGCTTAAAACCTTGCTTGTACTCAAGCAACTCAGTTGACAAACTGAAAGAGAAAGAAAAACTTTGACAAACTCTGTTTGATCTTGTTGTTGCAACTATGTCTAACTCATAACCAGAATTTCAGCAAGATCACAAGTTAACCACATAAGCAAGTGACACAAAGGTCTCACGGTAAACTAATATCAATGGCATAATCAGCTAGCGAGCAAATAATAATGAGTTTCAGATACCAACAATTCAATCAAAACAAGCATGAAGCAATATGAATATGTGGTATCTCGCTAGCTCTTTCTGAGACCGCAAACCATAAATGCAGAGCACTTTCAAAGATCAAGGGTTGACTAAACATTGTAATTCATAGCAACGAAGATCCAGTCATAGTCATACTCAATATCAATCAAAAGAAAAGCATAAAATTACAGAGGTGCTCTCTAATTGGTGGTTATATAAGAAGAGGATGACTCAACAGGAAAATAAATAGACAGGCCCTTCGCGGAGGGAAGCATTGATTTGCAGAGGTGCGAGAGCTCAAGCTTTGAAAACAGAGATAATAATTTTGGGTGGCATGCTTTCATTGTCAACGCAATGACCAAGAGTTCTCAATATCTTCCACGCTACTCATGCTATAGGCGGTTCCCAAACAGAAAAGTAAAGTTTTAACTCCCCCACCACCAATCAATCACACTCCACGGCTAGCCGAATCCTCGGGTACCGTCCATACTAACATCAATCCGGGGGGAGCCTTGTTTTACAGTTATGTTTTCGATTTAAGCGTGGAACTGGGCATTCCAATTACCGGCCCCTTTCTCGTGAATGACAGTGAATAAACACATGTCGAGGATAACACGCCTAACATGGAAGATACCAATAGCCCCCTGTCACCACATGAGCGGTTCGGGCATGCAAAACAGATTATTTCTTGAAGGTTTAGAGAGTGGCACATGCAAATTTACTTGGAACGGCAGGTAAATACCGCAAATAGGTAGGTATGGTGGACTCTATGGAAAAACTTTTGGGTTTATGGAAGTGGATGCACAAGCAGTATTCCGCTTAGTACAAGTGAAGGCTAGGAAAAGATTGGGAAGCGACCAACTAGAGAGCGACAACGGTCATCAAGATGCAATGAGTTTGACTAACATGGAGTGCAAGAATGAACAAGATATAAATCACCATGAACACGAACATCATAGAGGCTATGTTGATTTTGTTTCAACTACATGCATGAACATGCGCCAAGTCAAGCCACTTGAATCATTCAAAGGAGAATACCATCCTATCATACTACATCATAGTCATCTCAAAATCTATGTTGACATTCAAGACAAACCATTATAAGTTCCTAGCTAAATAAGCATGGCATCGGAAACTATGATCTCTAAGTTGTCATTGCAAACATGGTTGTCTCACAACAAAGCTGAATCTGGGACAACAAGCTAGTCATATTTACAAAAACAAAATAGATAGAGTTCATACCAGCTTTTCCAGGCTCAGTCACTTCATCATATGTCGTCATTATTGCCTTTCACTTGCACGATCGAACGATGTGAACAATAATAAGCGTGCTCGTGCAATGGACTAAGCTGAATCTGCAGGCAAACACAAAGGAGAAGACAAAGTAATATGGCTCTTTGAAAGCTAAACAGGTATGCATACAAGAGCCAATAAACATTGTAACCAATATCTTCTACCTTGACCCAAAGAAAAATAAAACTATTTACACGGGAAAGCTCCCAACAAGCAAAATAAGAAAGAAAAATCTTTTTGGGTTTTCTCAAAAGGACACAAAACAAGAAAACAAGAAAACAAAAATAAACTAGCATGGATAATACAGTGGCAAAGTGTAAACACCGGCTAACAAGGTGAAAGCATAAGCATGAATGTAAGGTCGGTGAGAACACGTACTCCCCCAAGCTTCGGCTTTTGGCCTAGCTTGGTCTACTCCCAAGGACGGTCCTGGCGAAACCCAAAATCATAATCGGGGTTATACGAGAGCGCTGCATCCACTGCCTGAATAGCTGCCTCACGAAGACGAGCAGCCGTCGCCTCCCTCTCATACTCCTCTGCCTCTCCTATGGTTATGTAGTATCTCTGTTTTACCTGAAAGTCAAAGAAAGCAGGAGCAGGAAGGGTAATATGGAAAACACGTTGTCGGTTAAATATCAGTCGGTAAAGGAGGGATTCATCATCCCTCTCAAGGAACTGGTAGCGTGTCATAGCGACGCGGTCAAGGAAAGCTGTATGGAGCGGGGGATCTCCTGCGCGAATGGGTACTCCAAGAAAATTTGCTATGCGAGTGGCATAGATGCCGCCAAAGAAATCCCCCCCAATAGCATTCTTATTCAGCCTCCTTGCTATAATAGCTCCCATGTTGAAGCTTTTGTCACCCGTAACTGCGCTTTTAAGGATACTAAGGTCGGATGCGCATAGGTGACAATTTTCAACCTTACCGTTAATGCATCTACCTATGAAGAGGGCAAAGTAGTGCAAGGCAGGGAAATGAATGCTTCATATGGTAGCTTGCGTGATGTCTCTAGTTTCTCCAACAGATATACTAGAGAAAAAATCTCTAACCGAAGATTTAGCAGGATCTTTAAGATTACCCCCATCGGGTATTTTGCAAATTCTGTTATAATCCTCCAAATCCATGGCGTAGGATTTATCATACAGATCAAACAGTATGGATGAGTCACGGCCAACTGAAAATTTAAATCTACGCATGAAAGAGGCAGTGAGCATAGCATACTGTTCACATTTATCTGAGAGGAATTCTTCTAACCCGGCATTGCGGACAAGTGTATCAAACTCATCCTTGAAGCCCGCTTCGATCATGAACTCATCGAAAGGCCATTCACATGGTTGTACCAGTGCGTCCCTTAGTTGATAAGGATCGGGCTCCCGAATAGAAACACGGGGACCCTTCTTACTTGAGGAACCACCATGAAACTTCCTCCTGAACATAATTCCTTTTTGCTGAAATTTTGAAGTTCAAGAAAAAAGTGAATAAAGACCAACCACACCTTCTAGTAACTACTCCTACTAGTGTCTAGAAACCGTATCACGCGCTAAAACTACTTGGGACCAGCTAAAATCAACATTTCAAGCTCAAGAACAGGGTCACCAAGGTAGCAGGAATACGTGAAGGATAAAGCACTAGAGCAAAAACTAATTGGACCAATGGAGGAGTCACTTACCAAGGAGTAATTTCCCCAAAACGGTTCGGAGAATGGTGCTTTGAGCAAGGAGATCGAAAATCACAGCCAAATGAGCAAGAACACGGGTTTGAGCTGTGAAACGATTTTTTCTGGAGGAAGAAGAAGAGGATGGGAGCTGGAATGAGTGGAGGGGGTCCCTGTGGGCCTCACAAGCTTGCTTGCCGCGGCTAGGGGGTGGCCGCGGTGACAGGGCTTGTGGCCCACTGGTATGGCCCCCAGGCCAGCTCTCAGTCCCAGTATTTTTCAAATATTCCAGAAAAAATCATACTAGATTTTCAGGACCATCGGAGAACTTTTATTTTCGGGGTATTTTTCTCCGGGACGCTAAAACAGGAAACAGGAAAAACTAAACTAAACCTATCATTTTTCTTCTAAGCAAAAGAAAGTGAAAGCTTAAAACAGAGGTATGTGACTCTTTGATTCATCCATTTCATGGTCATCGTAAGAAATCCATCAATGGGGTTGATCAAATCCTTATGACAAAACTTTCTCGAATCGCAAAAGAGAACGAAGAATTTTCGAATAGCCACTAAGTCACCTCAGTGGGGATATGTATCTTCCCAACAAGCAAATCATACTTCATCTTGACACGAGGAATAGGGCATTCAAAGCTCCCAATAAGAATTGATGAAGTTTTTTCGATAGCATTGATGCAATGTACTTGATATTGTTTCTTCGGAAAGTGCACGGTATGCTCATTACCATTGACATGGAAAGTGACATTGCCTTTGTTGCAATCTATAACAGCCCCTGTAGTGTTTCAAAAGGGTCTTCTGAGGATGACAGTCATGGCATCGTCCTCGGGAATATCCAAGATAACAAAGTCTGTTAAGATAGTGGTGTTAGCAACCACAATAGGCACATCCTTGCAAATGCCGACAGTGAAAGCAGTTGATTTGTCGGCCATTTGGAGAGAGATTTCAGTGGGTGTCAACTTATCCAGTTCAAGTCTACGATAAAGAGAGAGAGGCATAACACTAACTCCGGCTCCAAGGTCACATAAGGCAGTTCTTACGTAGTTTCCTTTAATGGAGCAAGGTATAGTGGGCACTCCGGGATCACCAAGTTTCTTAGGAGTTCCACCCTTGAAAGTGTAATTGGCAAGCATGCTGGAGATCTCAAGATCTGGTATCTTCCGTTTATTGGTCACGATATCTTTCATGTACTTTGCATATGGAGACATTTTGAGCATATCAACTAACCGCATCTGCACAAAGACGGGTCTTATCATTTCAATAAAGCGCTCAAAATCCTCATCATCCTTTTTCTTGGATGGCTCACGAGGAAAGGGCATAGGTCTCTGAACCCATGGCTCCCTTTCTTTGCCATGCTTCCTAGCGGTGAAGTCATTCTTATCGTATCTCTTAGGTTGTGGGTTATCAGGATTAACCGTAGGTTCAATCTCCACATCCTTATCATTGCTAGGTTGAGCATCATTACGAACATCGCTGTCCATATTGTCACCAGGTTCATGTTCATCACCAGATTATGTTTCTGCATCAGACGCGGAAATATCATTTGGTTCTTCAGGTGTGACATTATTTGGTGAACTAACATGCAGGTTTCTATCATCCTTCTTCTTCTCCTTAGGACGACTGGGTGTATCAGCATTAATTCCTTGAGAATCTTGATCAATTCTCTTAGGATGACCTTCAGGATACAAAGGTTCCTGAGTCATTTTGCCTCCTCTAGTAATGACTCTAACAGAGTTGTCATTTAATTCATTGAGCAAGTCATTCTGAGCTTTAAGTACTTGTTCTGCCTGAGTAGTAATCATAGAGGCATGTTTACTCAGAAGCTTCAGATCATTGACATTTCTATCTACACAAACACTTAAATGACTAAGCATACGAGTACTTTGTTCCAAATGTCTGCTAACGTAATCATTGAAACTCTGTTGTTTGGCAACAAAGTTGTCAAATTCATCAAAGCACGGGCTAGCAGGTTTATCAAAAGGAATATCACTCTCATCAAACCTACGCAGAGAATTAACTTCCACTACCTGTATCGGGCTATCGATACCATGGATCTCTTCGACGGGTGGTAGATTTTTGACATCTTCAGATCTAATGCCTTTCTCTTGCATAGATTTCTTGGCTTCTTGCATATCTTCGGGACTGAGGAACAGAATACCTTTTTTCTTTGGAGTTGGCTTAGGAGGTGGTTCGGGAATAGTCCAAGCATTATCGTTGATCAAGATGTTATTCAGTAGAGTCTCAGCTTGTTCTACAGTTCGTTCCCTAAAAACACAACCGGCACAACTATCTAGGTGGTCTCTAGAGGCATCGATAAGTCCGTTATAGAAGATATCAAGTATCTCGTTCTTCTTAAGAGGGTGATCAGGCAAAGCATTCTGTAGCTGTATGAGCCTCCCACAAGCTTGTGGGAGACTCTCTTCCTTGAGTCGAGCAAAGTTATATATTTCCTGCAAGGCAGCTTGCTTCTTATGGGCAGGGAAATATTTCTCACAGAAGTAATAGACCATATCTTGGGGACTACTCACACATCCAGGAGCAAGAGAAGTGAACCAGGCTTTAGCGTCATCCTTTAGAGAGAAAGGAAAGAGCTTAAGGATATAGTAGTGGCGGATCTTCTCCTCACTAGTGAAAAGGGTGGCTATATCGTGTAGTTTGGTAAGATGGGCTACGACCGTCTCAGACTCATAACCGTGGAAAGGATCAGATTCGACTGCTAGATACTGCTAGAGATGCTCCTTTGCGTGTTCCACTAGGAGTGTTCCTTGATGCTCATATTGCTAGAGTTACTGCCAATGCTCGTGATGCTTTTGATACTGCCGATACTATTGAGATAGAACATGCTTTTGCTCCTGCTAGATCTAGCTCTCCTAGATATGAATTGTGTGATCTACCTGAGGGTTACGTTATGGAGGGAGAGATAGCTGAGGATTTTCTTGCGTGTAAGGATGCCTGTGACGCTGAGAAATTAATTCTCAAGTGGAAGGAAAAAATCTCGGGAAGTTAGGATGAAAAATGACCCGAAGTTTGCCACTTCGCCTATCTTTGTCACCGATAAGGATTATGAATTCTCTGTCGACCCTCAGATAATCTCTATAGTCGAATCTGATCCTTTTCACGGTTATGAGTCTGAGACGGTCATAGCCCTTCTTGCCAAACTATCCGAAATAGCCAACCTTTTCACTAATGAGGAGAAGATCCGCCACTACTATATCCTTAAGTTGTTTCCTTTCTCTCTAAAGGATGATGCTAAAGCCTGGTTCACCTCTCTTGCTCCTGGATGTGTGCGTAGTGTTGGGTAACGTAGCATAAATTCAAAAAAATTCCTACGCATATTCAGATCTTCCTATGGAGAGACCAGCAACGAGAGAGGGGTGAGTGCATCTTCATACCTTTGAAGATCGCTAAGCGGAAGCGTTACTAGAACGCGGTTGATGGAGTTGTACTCGCGGCGATTCAGATTGCGGTGTGATTCTGATCTAGTGCCGAACTACGCACCTCCGCGTTCAACACACGTGCAGCCCGGTGACGTCTCCCGCACCTTGATCCAGCAAGGAGGAGGGAGAGGTTGGGGAAGAACTCGAGCAGCACAACGGCGTGGTGTCGATGGAGAGACGAGGTCTCCCGGCAGGGCTTCGCCAAGCACCGGCACAGAGGAGGAGGAATAAGGGCAGGGTTGCGCCGAGAGAGAGAAAAAACCGTGTGCGAAACAGCCCCGAAACCTCAACTATATATAGGGGAAGAGGGAAGGGGGCGCAGCCCTTAGGGTTCCCACCCCCAAGGGGTGCGGCAGCCCCATCTGTGCAAGGAGGTGGCGGCCAGGAGGGGAGGAGGGGTGGTGCGTACCCCTGGTGGGCCTTAGGCCCACCTGGCTATGGGTTTGCCCCCCCCCTTTCCTCTCCCATGTGCATTGGACTGAGTGGAGAGGCGCACCAGCCCACCTAGGGGCTAGTTCCCTCCCCCACTTGGCCCATTTTACCTCCCGGGGTCTTTGCCCCCCTTCCACGGACCCCCGAGGCCACCTCCGGTGGTCCCGGTGGTCCCGGTACGTTACTGGTGATGCCCGAAACACTTCCGGTGTCCGAAACCATCCGTCCTATATATCAATCTTTACCTCCGGACCATTCCGGAGCTCCTCGTGACGTCCGGGATCTCATCCGGGGCTCCAAACAACATTCAGTAACCTCGTATAACAATTCCCTATAACCCTAGCGTCATCGAACCTTAAGTGTGTAGACCCTACGGGTTCGGGAGACAGGCAGACATGACCGAGACACCTCTCCGGCCAATAACCATCAGCGGGGTATGGATACCCATGGTGGCTCCCACTTGCTCCACAATGATCTCATCGGATGAACCACGATGTCAAGGATTCAATCAATCCCGTATAAAATTCCCTTTGTCTGTCGGTATAGAACTAGCACGAGATTCGATGGTCGGTATACCTATACCTTGTTCAATCTCGTTACCGGTAAGTCTCTTTACTCGTTCCGTAGCACGTCATCGTGTGACTAACTCCTTAGTCACATTGAGCTCATGATGATGTTCTACCGAGTGGGCCCAGAGATACCTCTCCGTCACACGGAGTGACAAATCCCGATCTCGATTCGTGCCAACCCAACAGATACTTTCAGAGGTACTCGTAGTGCACCTTTATAGTCACCTAGTTACATTGTGACGTTTGATACACCCAAAGCACTCCTACGGTATCCGGTAGTTGCACAATCTCATGGTCGAAGGAAAAGACACTTGACATTAGAAAATCTTTAGCATGGGAACAATATGATCTAGTGCTATGCTTAGGATTGGGTCTTGTCCATCACATCATTCTCCCAATGTTGTGATCCCGTTATCAATGACATCTAATGCCCATGACCAGGAAACCATGATCATCTATTGACTATCGAGCTAGCCAACTAGAGGCTTGCTAGGGACACATTGTGATCTATTTATTCACACATGTATTACTGTTTCCTGTTAATACAATTATAGCATGAACAATAGACGATTATCATGAACAAGGAAATATGATAATAACCATTTTATTATTGCCTCTAGGGCATATTTCCAGTAGTCTCCCACTTGCACTAGAGTCAATAATCTAGTTACATTGTGATGTATCGAACACCCATAGCATTATGGTGTTGATCATGTTTTGCTCGTGGAAGAGGTTTAGTCAATGGGTCTGCAATATTCAGATCCGTGTGTACCTTACAAATATCTATTACTCGACTCTGGACATGGTCCTAGATGGAGTTGTAGCGGCGTTCGATGTGCTTCGTCTTTCGGTGAAACCTGGGCTCCTTGGCAATGGCAATGGCCCCAGTGTTATCACAGAAGAGTGTCATTGGACCCGACGCGCTTGGAACCACTCCAAGATCGGTGATGAGCTCCTTCATCCAAATTCCTTCATGAGCCGCTTCTGAAGCAGCTATGTACTCCGCTTCACATGTAGATGCTGCCATGACTTCTTGCTTGCTGCTGCGCCAGCTCACTGCCCCACCATTCAAAACATATATGTATCCGGTTTGTGACTTAGAGTCATCCGGATATGTGTCGAAGCTGGCGTCGGCGTAACCCTTTACGACGAGCTCTTCGTCACCTTCATAAATGAGAAACATTTCCTTAGTCCTTTTCAGGTACTTAAGGGTATTCTTGACCGTTGTCCAGTGTTCCATACCGGGATCACTTTGGTACCTCCCTACCAAACTTATGGCAAGGTTTATATCAGGTCTAGTACACAACATGGCATACATTAGAGAGCCTACGGCTGAAGCGTAGGGGACATAACTCATCTTCTCTCTATCTGCTGATGTGGTCGGCGACTGATTTTTACTCAATCTCATACCTTGCAAAACTGGCAAGAACCCTTTCTTTGAGTTTTCCATATAGAACTTCTTCAATATCTTGTCAAGGTATGTACTTTGCGAAAGACCTATGAGGCGTCTCGATCTATCTCTATAGATCTTGATGCCTAATATGTATGCAGCTTCTCCAAGGTCCTTCATTGAAAAACTCTTGTTCAAATAGGCCTTTATGCTCTCCAACATTTCTGTATTGTTCCCCATCAATAATATGTCATCCACATACAGTATGAGGAAAGCTACAAAGCTCCCACTCACTTTCTTGTACAGACAGGCTTCTCCGTAAACTTGTATGAACCCAAACGCTTTAATCACCTCATTAAAGCGAATGTTCCAACTCCGAGATGCTTGCACCAGCCCATAGATGGAACGCTGGAGCTTGCACACTTTGTTAGCACCCTTAGGGTCGACAAAACCTTCTGGTTGCATCATATACAACTCTTCCTTAAGGTTCCCGTTAAGGAACGCTGTTTTGACGTCCATTTGCCAAATTTCATAATCATAAAAGGCGGCAATCGCTAACATGATTCGGACTGATTTCAGCTTCGCTACGGGATAGAAAGTCTCTTCGTAGTCAACTCCTTGAATTTGTCAAAAACCCTTTGCGACAAGTCGAGCTTTATAAATGGTTACATTACCGTCTGCATCAGTCTTCTTCTTGAAGATCCATTTATTTTCTATGGCTCGCCGGTCATCGGGCAAGTCCACCAAAGTCCATACTTTGTTCTCATACATGGATACTATCTCGGATTTCATAGCTTCAAGCCATTTGTTGGAATCTGGGCCCGCCATCGCTTCTTCATAGTTCAAAGGTTCACCGTTGTCTAACAACATGATTTCCATCACAGGGTTGCCGTACCACTCTGGTGCGGAGCGTGCCCTCGTGGACCTTCGCGGTTCAGTAGTAACTTGATCCGAAGCTTCATGATCATTATCATTAACTTCCTCTTCAGTTGGTGCAGGCGCCACAGGAACAACTTCCCGCGCTGCGCTACTATCCTGTTCGAGAGGGGGTGTAATTACCTCATCAAGTTCTACCTTCCTCCCACTTACTTCTTTCGAGAGAAACTCTTTCTCTAGAAAGGATCTGTTCTTGGCAACAAAGGTTTTACCTTCGGATCTAAGATAGAAGGTATACCCAATAGTTTCCTTAGGGTATCCTATGAATACGCATTTCTCCGCTTTGTGTTCGAGCTTTTCTGGTTGAAGTTTCTTCACATAAGCATCATAGCCCCAAACTTTAAGAAACGACAACTTAGGTTTCTTGCTAAACCATAGTTCATACGGTGTCGTCTCAACGGATTTAGACGGTGCCCTATTTAAAGTGAATGCTGCAGTTTCTAATGCGTATCCCCAAAATGATAGCGGTAAGTCGGTAAGAGACATCATAGATCGTACCATATCTAATAAAGTGCGATTACAACGTTCAGACACTCCGTTGCGTTGCGGTGTGCCAGGCGGCGTCAGTTGTGAAACAATTCCACACTTCCTTAGGTGTGTGCCAAACTCGTGACTCAAATATTCTCCTCCACGATCAGATCATAGACACTTAATTTTTCTGTCACGTTGATTCTCAACCTCACTCTGAAATTCCTTGAACTTTTCAAATGTCTCAGATTTGTGCTTCATCAAGTAGATATACCCATACCTACTCAAATCATCGGTGAGAGTGAGAACATAACGATGGCCACCGCGAGCTTCAACATTCATTGGACCACACACATCAGTATGTATTATTTCCAATAAGTCGGTTGCTCTCTCCATTATTCCTGAGAATGGAGTCTTAGTCATCTTGCCCATGAGGCACGGTTCGCATGTGTCAAATGATTCAAAGTCAAGAGACTCTAATAGTCCATCAGTATGGAGCTTCTTCATGCGCTTAACGCCGATATGACCAAGGCGGCAGTGCTACAAGTATGTGGCACTATCATTATCAACTTTATATCTTTTGGTACTTACACTATGAATATGTGTAACATCACGATCAAGATTCATCAAGAATAAACCATTCACCAGCGGAGAATGACCATAAAACATATCACTCATATAAATAGAACAACCATTATTCTCTGACATAAATGAGTAGCCGTCTCGCATTAAGCAAGACCCTGATACAATGGTCATGCTTAAAGCTGGTACTAAATAACAATTATTAAGGTTTAAAACTAATCCCGACGGTAGATGTAGAGGTAGCGTGCCGACGGCGATCACATCGACCTTGGAACCATTCCCGACGCGCATCGTCACCTCGTCCTTGGCCAGTCTCTGCTTATTCCGCAGTTCCTGCTTTGAGTTGCAAATGTGAGCAACAGCACCGGTATCAAATACCCAGGAGCTACTACGAGCGCTGGTAAGGTACACATCAATAACATGTATATCACATGTACCTTTAACGTTGCCGGCCTTCTTGTCCGCTAAGTATTTGGGACAGTTCCGCTTCCAGTGACCCTTTCCCTTGCAATAGAAGCACTCAGTCTCAGGCTTGGGTCCATTATTTTTCTTCTTCCTGGTATCTGGCTTACCGGGCGCGGCAACGGCTTTGCTATCTTTCTTGAAGTTCTTCTTACCCTTGCCCTTCTTGAAACTAGTGGTCTTGTTGACCATCAACACTTGATGCTCTTTCTTGATTTCTACTTCTGCAGACTTGAGCATCGAGTACAACTCGGGAATGGTCTTCTCCATCCATTGCATGTTGTAGTTAAGCACAAAGCCTTTGTAGCTTGGTGGGAGAGACTGGAGGATTCTGTCAATTATAGCATCATCCGGAAGTTCGACTCCAAGTGAAGTGAGACGATCGTGTAACCCAGACATTTTGAGTATGTGCTCACTGACAGAACTGTTCCCCTCCATCTTACAGCTAAAGAACTTGTTGGAGACTTCATATCTCTCGACACGGTCATGAGCTTGAAAAACTAGCTTCAGATCTTGGAACATCTCATATGCACCGTGTTGCTCAAAACGCCTTTGGAGCCCCGTTTCTAAACTGTATAACATGCCACACCTAACCAGTGAGTAGTCATCACTCCGCGTTTCCCAGACGTTCAGAATGTCCTGGGCTGCTGCAGGAGCGGGAGGGTCACCTAGCGGCGCATCAAGGACATAAGCCTTTTTAGCTGCTTCAAGGATGAGCTTCAAGTTGCGAACCCAGTCCGCATAGTTGCTACCATCATCTTTCAGCTTGTTTTTCTCTAGGAATGCGTTGAAATTGAGGTTGACGTTGGCCATCTACAATATTTATAAAGACAACTTTTAGACTAAGTTCATGACAATTAAGTTCATTTAATCAAATTAAGTATGAACTCCCACTTAAATCGACATCCCTCTAGTCATCTAAGTGATACACGATCCATGTTGACTAACCCGTGTCCGATCATCACGTGAGACGGACTAGTCACCATGGTGAGCAACTTCATGCTGATCGTATTCAACCATACGACTCATGTTCGACCTTTCGGTCTCTTGTATTCGAGGTCATGTCTGTACATGCTAAGCTCGTCGAGTCAACCTAGGTGTTTCGCGTGTGTAAATCTGGCTTACACCCGTTGTATGCGAACGTTAGAATCTATCACACCCGATCATCACGTGGTGCTTCGAGACAACGATCCTTCGCAACGGTGCACACTTAGGGTAATACGTTCTCGAAATTTTAAGAGGGATCATCTTATTATGCTACCGTCGTTCTAAGCAATAAGATGAAAAACATGATAAACATCACAATGCAATCATATAGTGACATGATATGGCCATTATCATCTTTGCTCTTTCGATCTCCATCTTCAGGCATCGCATGATCATCATTGTCAGCGGCGTGACACCATGATCTCCATCATCATGATCTCCATCATCATGATCTCCATCATCGTGTCTCCGTGAAGTCGTCACGTCAACTACTACTATTACTACTACTATAGCTAACCGTTAGCAATGAAGTAAAAGTAGTAAGCACATGGCGTTGCATCTCATACAATAAATTAAGACAACTCCTATGGCTCCTGCCGGTTGTCATACTCATCGACATGCAAGTCGTGAAACCTATTACAATAACATGATCATCTCATACATCATACATGCAACATCACAACTTTGGCCATATCACATCACATGTCAAACCCTGCAAAAACAAGTTAGACGTCCTCTAATTGTTGTTGCAAGTTTTACCTCGCTGATTTGGGTTTCTAGCAAGAACGCTTTCTTACCTACGTGACAGCCACAACGATGATATGCCAAAGTTATTTACCCTTCATAAGGACCCTTTTCATCAAATCCAATCTGACTAGAGTAGAGAGTGTAAGTGCATCTAGTGCCCCTTAGTGATTTTGGTGGTTTGAAGACTTATAGGTTAAGTATCTAATATGTTTATGAGTGTACACAGGATCTATAAGTCATTGAGGAGTTTGAGATATTTGAAGAATATCGACCCCTAAAAATATATATCTTTGGTTGAATAAATTGGCCTGAAGCTGAAGAAATGAATCGCGAGGAATCTGCGATAAAATTGATATTCCTCATGAAGATACTGAAATTGAGGAATCTGGTGTGTCCTGAAGAAAATCACTTTGAAGAATTTGAAGCATGAAGATTTACTCTTTCTGTTTTATTTTCTTCGCATTTGAGTAATAGGAACACCGTACTGTTAAAGGGGGTCGAAGTTACACTTTGGAATAAATTTCCTCATGATGCTCAACCCAAGCCTAATCCTATCAAAAGCCTCAAGTGAGGAATATGAGTGACATGAGGACTCTCACAGTTGAGGGTTCCGACCGTTTTGATAGCCACGCCAACTCATTGGTCTTATCCACTCCAACGGTCATATTATTTAAGGGCATTAGTGTCAAATCATGTCGGGATGCTCCCAGGCTATAAATAGCCACCCCCCACAACCATTAGCTGGTTGGCTGCTCCGTTAGAAACTCACACTTGTCATAAGAGCAACCCAATTCCTCAGAGTCTTCGAGAGTAATTCATCAGTGAGGAAATACACCATACACCGAAACCACAAACCAAACCTAGTGATTGAGCATCACTGAAGAAGTTGTTCCTGTGTGGGACTGAAGCCTTTTACCTTTGAGGACTGTGCATCCTCCAGACGGTTAGGCGTCATGGTCTAGAGCTTTCCAGCAGTCAATTGTGGATCGTCGGGTGACCAAGTTTTTGAGCGTTTGGAAGTCTGCCCCGAAGACTTACCACAAGTGTTGGGCAAGGACTGTGTGTTCTTAGCCCAAGGAGAACACGGTAGGGACCGAGTGTCCTGGGACTGTGTGTCCTTTGGTTTCAATACCAAGGCGCTCCAAGCCAGATGTACGACTGACACAAAAGTTGGAACTGGGTCATCAACGACTGTCTTCACTGAGAAACGGGTTCTAATTCCTCAACTCCTTACTTTCCTCGTATTATGTGTTGATGACTTTCACTGCCACTGTTTGAAGAATTTGCTGAAGACTTTCTCTGAATTTCCTCAACCCCAAATTCTTCACGTCAGTTAATCCTCATCTGTATTCTGCATGCCTGCTCACTGTGTAATCCGTTTTCACATTCCTCACTCTGAAAAACTGATGTTGTGAAACTTTACACTTCTGATCCTTTACTGTTTCCGCTGTAAGTTAGTCATGAGTGAGGAATTTCCTCAAAATGAATTTCCTCAGTGATGAAATTCTAAAAATCTCCTATTCACCCCCCCCCTCTAGTCGATATAACGCACTTTCAATTGGTATCAGATCAAGGTACTCCCTTGTTCTGTGTGATTTTGGTTTAACCACCTAGAGTTTTAGTTATGTCGACTGCAGACATGTTTAAGGTGACTGCAGCATGTCCTACCTTCGAAGGAAAGAACTTTCCTTTCTGGAAGAACAAAATGCAAATGCATCTACAAGCTATTGATAATGATCTCTTGTATATTGTGGAACATGGCGTCCCCATCATCTCTGCTAGTGTCTCTGCCGCTTATGTGAAGAAATTCAAGCAACTCGATTCACAAGCGAAGAATATCATCTGTGGTCATCTGAGCCCAGGCCAGTTTGGAAGAGTAAGTGCTTTGGGCTCTGCAAAACTGATCTGGGAGAGACTGTGCAAGGTAAATGAAGGAGTATCAACCTAGCGTGACTCTCGTGTTGATATTCTTCGCAATCTCTTCAATCGCTTCAAGAGACATGACAATGAAAGCTGCCAAGACACCTTTGATCGCCTCACTGACATATCAAATGAACTGCAAGCACTGGGAGCTCGAGACATCACTAATCACGAAGTTGTGAAGAAACTGTTGAGATCTTTGGATTCTTCATTTGATACTTTAGTTCTTATGATTCAAGAAAGACCAGACTACAAGATGCTTGATCCAGCTGATATACTTGAAAGGCTAAATACTCATGAATTCCAGCTAGAAGAAAAGAAATATCTATATGGACCAAGCTATTCCAGACCACGTGCACTGAAGGCTAGAGCATTTTCCTCATCTAAAGAAGAAGACACAGATGACAGCATTGGTGACCCTGAAGAATTTGGACAGGAGCTTGCAATGCTCGTGAGGAAATTCCGGATATTTACACGACGTGGACAGTTCGGTAAATCTTCAAGAAGAGATATGAGGAAATCAGAATCTTCATCTGAGGACTACAAGAAACGAACCTGCCACAAGTGCAAGAAATCAGGTCATTACATTGCTGATTGTCCCCGTTGGGGAAAGGAATCAAAGAATAAGAAATACAAGGATGACAGTTCTGATGGCTCGAAGAAGAAGAAGAAATCTTCAAAATCCTCATCTCCAAAGCCCTCATCGCACAAGAAGACTAGTTTCAGAAAGGCTCGGGCACTTATTGGCAAGGAAATGGACTCCGAGGCAGAATCAGAAGAATGTGATGAAGAAGAGGGTTCCGATGAAGACTCAGAATCCGTACAGGCTAGTCTTGCACTGGCAACCACTTTCGTCAGCAAGTCAATCTTCAATCTTGAAGAAAATGATTGCACCATCCACACTGATGACTATGCTGATGACTTCGCTCCAACCTATTGCTTCATGGCAAAAGGTTCAAAGGTACCAAATAATGCCTCCTCCTCTGATTCAAGTGACCGTGAACCTGATGATTATAAGAAACCCAGTTACACTAAACTTGCTATCATTGCCACTAAACAACAAACTGTCCTGGAAAAGCTTCAGAAACTGCTAGATAAAAGTGATGATCCGTTGAATGATGAAATGAACCTTACCCAAATCCTCACTGAAGATGTGAAAAGTCTTCGGTCTAGATTTGATAATCTTCAGGATCGTTATGATACACTCCTCACTGATCATGAGAAGCTTTCCTATGAATTTCTTCAAAGGAAGCTTGATCTTGAGAAGCTGAGGATGTCTCATGATGATCTTCGTATGGAAAATGATACATTACTGGCTCAACAGATCAGCGCTGGTCAAGTAGAATTCATTCCTCCATGTCTTAAATGCATTGGACGTGAAACTGCTAATTCCTCACCAAAATCATCAAATGCTACTATTACTACAAATTCTTCAACTGCACCTGTTGTGTCTATTTCCTCACTTGAGGAAAACACAAATGTTACTGATGAAAATGCAGGGTTGAAGGAATTGTATGTGACAGGCATATACAAAAGCCTCAAAGGACATCAAACCCTTTGTGATGTGCTCAAAAAGCAGATCTTGAACGGGAACCCGAGGAAAGAAGGAATTGCCTTTGAGAGGAAATTAAATGCTGATGGATCTTATTGGAAACCTGAACAGTATCCCAAAACCTCATGGGTTGCTGCTACTGGGCCTCCTTTTGATCCATCTAATCTAACTAGCTTTTCATGTGAATTATCCTATTCCTCAGATGAGTCATTTGACTCCAACTATAAACTGCTCAAAAATCAATCTGGTGAAGTATTTGCTTGATATGTTGGAACTAACTGCAGGAATGGCCCTCCCCTGAGGAAAATCTGGGTTCCCAAAAGTTGTCTTGAAAATCTTCAGGTGAATGTCCTCATGACACCACCACTGAAGAATCTAAACCCCGGATTAAATTCCTGAGGAGGACCAAAGTCTTCAAGAGGATCAAAATCCTCAACTCGTCAAAACTATGCTCGTACCCGTGCTAATGCATCTAACATGCAGGGGAACTACAAGGAATATGAATATGAGCGTTACTCCTCAAATCATTATGTTCATAAATCCTCAAACCAGTTCTCTGCATATTCATATGAGTACTTTAACCCCCCTACTGTTAAGAGAAGTGCATTGGCTTCAATGCCACCTTTCTCATATGGTGCTCGCAGGATGATGAATGCTTTGCCACCCCTTCAGATGTGGGTGGTGAAGAAATCGAACTAATCACTTCTGCAGGACAGGTCTCCAAATGAAAATCATCATCTGTAGAATTTGCTGGAGACCTGAGGAAATGCTTGATAGGATGCAAGCTAATGATTGATGAAATAGAAATATTTCACACGTCCTTATATCTCTGTTGTGATGAAATACTTATCTGATGAAATTGATATCATATTCTTCAAATTTGAAGCATATGAGATGGTAAGCTGTACTAATTCATCTGCAGGATGACAAACCCAAGAATACTGAGTGGGTTCTTGATAGTGGCTGCACACATCATATGACTGGTGATAAAAGCTTACTGATGAATATGTCACTAACTCCATCACCTCTGAAGCAAATCACATATGCTGACAAAGGTAAGAGCAAGGTATTGGGACTTGGTAAAGTGGCTATTTCCAAGGATAGGCATATGGACAAAGTGATGCTTGTTGAATCCCTTGGTTTTAACCTCATGTCAGTCTCGATGCTTTGTGATCTTGATATGATTGTTATCTTTGGTAGATATAGATGTGTAGTCATCATGGAATCTGACAGGTCCAAAGTCTTCGAAGGTGTAAGAAGAGGGGATTTGTACATTGTTGATTTCTCTACAGGTCCTCAACCAGCCACTTGCTTACTAGCAAAAACCTCAGAAGGATGGTTGTGGCACCGAAGACTAGGTCATGCAGGCATGAGGAATTTGCACACGCTCACGAAGAAGAAGCATGTCATCGGCATCGAATCAGTCAAATTCCTCAAGGATCATCTCTGCGGTGCTTGTGAATCTGGGAAAATGACCAGATCCAAGCATCCCTCGAAGACTATCATGACCACTACTCGTCCATTCGAATTGCTTCATATGGATCTATTTGGACCTACTCACTATGCCACACTAACCAATGCAGCATCCTTATATGGCTTCGTCATAGTTGATGATTATTCCAGATATACTTGGGTGCATATCATAGTGTATAAAACTGAAGTGCAGGAAATCTTCAAACGATTTTCTTCAAGGGCCTCGATGAACTTTGGCATCAAGATCAAACATATCAGGAGTGATAATGGAACCGAGTTCAAAAACACCGGTCTTGATGATTATCTTGATGAACTTGGTATTACTCACGAATTATCTGCTCCTTATACTCCTCAGCAGAATGGTGTCGTCGAAAGGAAGAACAGGACTCTGGTTGAAATGGCAAGAACTATGCTTGAAGAATATCAGACTCCTCGTCGCTTTTGGCCTGAAGCAATCAACACTGCATGCCACATCATCAACAGGGTATATCTTCGCAAATTCCTCAAGAAAACCTCATATGAACTCCTCACTGACAAGAAACCCAATGAAAGTTATTTCAAAGTCTTCGGTGCAAAATGCTGCATTAGAGATCCTCACCATGGCTCAAAAATTGCACCTAAGGCACATGAAGGTTTTATGCTCGATTATGGAAAGGACTCACACACTTACAGAGTCTTCAACAACTATCACAACAAATTTGTTGAGACTGTAGATGTGTGGTTCGATGAAACTAATGGCTCGCAAAGAGAGCAATTGCCTTCTGACACAGATAAACTGTCTCCTGAGGAAGCAATAAAGCTCAAACCTACTGAAGACATTGTCCCCACTGAGGAAATTGGTGAAGAAACGATCCCCATCACTGATGAAAATCAAGAAGATGCTCCTGAGGAAATTGCACCAGAACCACTTCCTCAGCCCAGACGAAATCCTCAACCAGCTCATCCGAGGATTGCAAACGAAGTAGAACTTGACAAAATCCTCAATGACATCAACGCGCCAGATCCTCGCAAGCACAACATCATCGGCACCAAGTGGATTTTCCGAAACAAGCAAGATGAGGACGGTCAAGTGGTGAGGAACAAGGCACGACTTGTAGCCCAAGGCTACACCCAGGTTGAAGGAATAGATTTCGATGAAACTTTTGCACCTGTTGCTAGACTTGAAGCTATTCGAATACTACTTGCTTATGCTAATCATCATAACATCATCTTCTATCAAATGGATGTGAAAAGTGCATTCCTCAATAGTAAGCTTGAGGAAGAAGTATATGTTGCTCAGCCCCCAGGTTTTGAGGATCCAAAGAATCCAGACAAAGTCTTCAGACTCAAAAAGGCTCTTTATGGTCTCAAGCAAGCCCCTCGGGCATGGTATGGTACATTGAAGGAATTCCTCATGAAGAAAGGCTTCAAACCTGGTTCACTCGATCCAACTCTTTTCACTAAATCCAATGATAATGAGCTATTTGTGTGTCAAATATATGTCGATGATATCATATTTGGATGTACTGACAAACGATACAGTGATGAATTTGCCTACATGATGAGTGAAGAATATCAGATGTCCATGATGGGGGAGCTGAAATTCTTCTTAGGTCTTCAAATTCGTCAACAAAGCAATGGAATCTTCATATCACAGGAGAGATACCTCAAGGATGTTCTGAGCAAATTCGACATGCATGAATGCAAAGGTGCCAAGACTCCAATGCCTACCAACGGCCACCTCGGCACTGATGAAAATGGTAAAGATTTCGATCAGCAGGTATATCGTTCTATGATTGGTTCTTTATTGTATCTATGTGCATCTAGGCCAGATATAATGCTTAGTGTTTGCATGTGTGCACGTTTTCAAGCAAAACCGAAGGAATCACACCATAAGGCTGTGAAGCATATTCTTTGATACTTAGCTCACACACCAACACTAGGATTATGGTATCCCAAGGGCTCAAATCTTCATCTGGTGGGGTATTCTGATTCTGACTATGCTGGTGACCGTGTGGATCGCAAGTCAACTTCTGGCACATGCCATTTCCTCGGAAGATCACTAGTTTGCTGGTCCTCAAAGAAGCAGAACTGTGTATCACTCTCCACTGCCGAAGCTGAGTACATTGTTGCTGGTTCATGCTGTGCTCAATTACTATGGATGAAGCAAACCCTCAAGGACTACGGCATCAACATGAAGATGTGCCTCTCTACTGTGACAATGAGAGTGCTGTCAAGATTGCATACAACCCAGTACAGCACTCGAAGACCAAGCACATCCAGATTCGTATTCATTTTCTTCGGGACCATGTCCTCAAGGGCAATATCCTCATCGACCATGTGAAGACTGATGATCAACTGGCAGATATCTTCACTAAGCCCTTGGATGAGAAAAGGTTTTGCAAGTTGCGGTGTGAGCTAAATATCTTAGAATCTTCAAATGTTTTGTAAAAACATGCACACATCCTAACACTTATGCAAAATTGATGACTTAGATGTGCAACACATGATGAATCGATTTTCTTCAACTGATGAAGAATGTCACTCCGAATGTGAAGAAATCAACGAAGAAATTGATTCTCAGGGCCCTACGACAATTGTTCGTGGCGTCTATAATCAACATTCTTATATGGTGGGTCACGCCACCGCCCAATGTGAAATTCCTCAAGTTGATTTTCTTCAAATGTTCCATTTCCTCAAAATATGTTTTTCTTCAAAACAGTTGTTCTTCATTGTGACGATTTATCACAAAATCTTCAAAAACAACTAATGACTTTCATTTGACTAGATAGACTATGATTTCAAGTCCTCAACAACATTCACTTATAGCTATTTCTTCAAGTTGATATTTCTGCTAAGTGAATGTGATCGGGCCCTACTTTCCCTCTATGCTATACTCATCTAGTCTATTCAATTCTTCATATGCGTTCTACTTGAAACTTTGTTCAAAATCCTCACTGCGTCCTTGTCAGCTGATGATTTTGTAACGAAAATCCTCAAATCTTCAAAAATTGTTTCTTTAATGCACAGTAACTGAACCCCACTTCCCACGATCGAATAACCACGATCTCCACTATCTCCACCGCCTCGTTCGGGAACTACACGTGTCCTGCGGAGACGTAGAGGCAGGGGCTATTTGGTCCGAAATCTTCGCGCCAACAGTAACTGTCTGGCTATAAATATGTCCCTATCCCCCTCGGCAAACTCTTCTTCGCTCCATCGCTCTCCTGCTACAGCAAACACCACCGAACCCTAGCGCCATCGCTCGTAGTCTCGTCGCCGGTGAGGAAGAGCTTCACTGCCTCGACTTCCCCGTCGCCGAAACCACGCCGGAGTCGGACCATCTTCGTCCGCCGCCGTCGTAGACGTCCTCTGTCGCCGGGTTAGGGTGCATTGGACACGCGACCGAAGAGCCTCTCTACACAACTTCTCTGTGTTCTTCGTGTGCTCCTTCAAGGGTAAATAAAATCCCATTTTTACCGCAAGTTAGATCTACAATTTTACATCTTCTATGTGAAATCTGTTTTTCCTCAAGAATCGATAAGCACTTGATTCCTCAAACACTGCCTATCACCACATCATTGATGAACTATAATAAGCATCTAAGATTTCCACGAGATTCCTCAATTGTGCGAATTTTCGGATCTGTACAACTCTGGAACCCAAGAACAGTATGCTTAGGCAAATTCCTCAACCACTGGTTATATTCCTCAACTGTCAAACTTTTTCATTTTCTTCAAATCTGAGAACGCATATGACCTCTCCAAATTCCTCGCAACTATACTCTGTTCACAGGTACACACATGTTAGTTGATGAATCTCTCGGTTCTCATCACATTAACTCATTTGCAACGTTTCTGGAAGAAAATCTTCAAGTCTCATCAGAATCCTCAAGAGTTCAATCTCATCAGCAAAATGCTCAGCTGAAGAAAATGGAGGATGACAGAAAACAGAAGGGAGGAAAGAAACTTGAGCAAAACACAGCTGTGGATATCCGTGGCGATATTTACTTGGACTATTGCACCCGTGATGAAAATGAAACAATGGCCAAGAGAAAGATACGCCTGCAGAAGATAGAGCGCCGATGGGCGAAGGAATGGAAAGAATACAGGTTTGTGACTGCCAAGTTTCGCTCTGGAGCCCCCTGGCAAACGGGCCCCACTTGAGGATCATCAAGTAGCACATCCCTCAAGCCTCAAGACCATTGATGACTATCCAGATGAGAAGGAAAAGCATCTGGCCAAGCTCAAAACGCAGGCAGAAGCTGCAGTAAGGAAATTCAATGAATCCTCAGCTGCTGCTACTTCCTCTGCCGCTGAGACCTCTGGTTCAGAAATTCCTCAAATGCAGTCTGTGCCGTCAAAGCCAAGGGCTCCAAAGCCTCAAGAGAAGTCTGCTCAGGCATCAGTTACAAAACCCTCAGCACCAAAACCATCAGCGCCAAAACCCTCAGTGCCAATCTCCTCAGCTTCAAAATCCTCAGCACCACCACCAAAGCCTCAAGAGAAACCAGTACAGAAGCAAGTCATGAAGCCTATGACCGCCAGCTCCAGCTCCTCACTCCCAACTACAACCAGCTCGAAGACAAAGTCTCACCACCTCCTATGAAGACTCAGGTGTCTGCTGAACGTGCAACTCTGCCAAGCCCCAGCAAAATCATCACCGTCCTGTCTGCATCAGAGGGCAGTGATGAATATGATGATCAAACCCTGCAAGCCATCATCAGAAACAAGCAGGAAAGAGTAGCTCAAGCATCAGGGACTGCCATTCCTCTGGCCATGGACCCCCAAGGTCCTCCTTGACTACATCAACATCTGGTATGAGGACCCAAACACTCCGCTTGATGATTTGAAACTTCCCCCTGGCATTAGCCACATGGTGGCCACTTTCATAAATGAAGCCAAGTGGAAAGAACAGCAGGCCAAGCAGGCCAAAGTTGCAAAGCTTAAAAAGGAGAAATTCCTCAAGCAGCATCTCCTCAGCTTGACGCCTTATGCACTGGTATCAACACAGGCAGAGCTGAAGAAATTGACTGACAAGTACTCCAAGCTGTCAGATCGTAAGAGTCTCAAGAGCAATTTCATCAAGCTGGCTACTAAAGCTGTTGATGACTACAACAAGAAGGCTGCACCCCAGCACCAACTTCTCAGCCCTTGATTGAGGAGCCAGCAGACGAATCTCCTCATCATGAGAAAACTCCTCAAGCTAAGGAAGTCCACCAAGAAAGCCGTGCAGATGTGCCGGCTATTGAAGAAATCATCATGGAAGCTCCAGCTGATGAATTTGCTGCAGCTGATGAGACTGCCCCTGACCCAACTGCTTCATCAAAGCTAGCTGATGACTCTATTCCAGCTAGTTCCTCCATACCAGCTGAAGAATCTGTCGAGAGAACCCCTTCACCAAAAGCTTCAAAGGTGAAGAAGATGACTCCGTCTGCATCATACGTGAAGAAAACCAGGGCTGCTGAGAAGGAAGCCAAAAAGAGAAAGGCCTCCTCAGCAGAAGAAGAAACCGAGGCCAAGTGCCTCAAAGCACTTGAAGAGACTGCTCCTCTGGACCCTGTGCCCCTCAATGTCGCTCCTTCCTATGAAATGGTCATCCTTGATGATTCAGCAAAAGGGGAAGATGAGGAAATGAAGGATGCTGCCGCTGAGGAACACACCGACGAAGAAATTCGTATTGACGACAGTCCTCAGCCCTTCATTCCTCAGAAAGACACTGCTCAAGGATCAGCTGCACCAGCTGAAGAAACTAACTCTGCCACCAAGCCAGCTGAGGAAGAACAACCTGAAAATCCTCAAGCTGATGAAATTCAAAACTATGAGCAAAATCTTCACGATGAGGAACAGGCTGACCCAACTCCTGATGCACAGCCAGAGCACGCCCCTGAGCCTGACGCCCAGCCAGAACCATCTCCTCAGCCTGAAGTACCAGCTGCTGAAATTCCTCAACCTGAGGAAAATGCACCTGACCAAGACAATGCATTCGTCGTGCTCAACCCCGAGACTGCAATGGTTGTCTCCCCTCCTGTTCCTCAGCAAAACCTTCAGCCAGTTCAGCGTGAGCCATTCTCCAAGCGTCCTAAGTTTCAAAAGGAGAATTTCTTTGAAGAACGCATGTACTTCATTGGAGAGAACCCCTATGACAAGCCTTAAATGAGGCATCTGAAGTTTTGGACTAGGACACAGATGAATTACTATGCCTCTGTGCTATGTGGACGAAACAAGATATTCCAGCACAGGCATATTCCTCACGTTGAACTTGAAGCTATACCGTGCCTAGAGCCAGTCCTCAATGTACTTCATGACGCTGGTTTACTACCAATGTGCTCCGACATCTCTGACTGGAACGACGAGCTAATTCTTCAGTTCTATGCCACTCTTCACATATCTGGCAACCCTGAAGACATTAACACTTGGGTGTTTGATTGAATGACACAAAACACTCACTACAAGGCTCCTGCTACTGAACTCCTCCGTGAACTGCCTGTACCAATTCCCTCAGATGAGGCTGTGAAGCTTTATGGTGAGCGTGAGCTGCCCAATGGGATGATGGAAGTCCTCATGAAGCCTTTGGCTGAAGGAAAACCACCGAAAACAACCTTCCTCATCCACGAGCTCAAGTATACACCCAGGTCTGTCTACAAAATCCTCTGCAGTGTGCTCGCGCCGATCAAAGGCCATGATGATGAAGAAGATGTCGTAGGCCTCATGAAGAATATCCTCTTCAACATCATTCATGGTATACCTATCAACATCCATGATTTCTTCTTGGGGACTTTGGCCGACAATGCTATGTGTCCTTTTGATCACAAGATATATGCCCCATGGATCATGAGATTCATCAGGACAAGGACAGGCATCAACTTCCACACTGATTTCCAAAACCATGTTGGTTATATGCCTCCTATCCGAGTCAACAAGAAGACTTTCGAGCCCATTGAAGGAATAGGCAAATCAGTGATTGAAGAAGGCAGTAGGCCCCTTGATGGTCAGTTCAGAGAGCCAGAAGCTTATTCTTCATGGGATGATACTGAGACTCGTCCAGCAAGCCCCGTTCCTCCTCGTGTGATGAATACAAGAGAGCTCCTCCTCAATCTTCACCAGAAGGTGGATCACAATCACAAGTGGGTCAAACGCCAGTTTGGTGCCATTGTGAAAACCCTCACTGAAACACAGAACTCTGTGAAGCTCAACCACCACTATCTACATGAGGTTTTTGATCGCACCTGGGCTACACTTGCACATCTGAAGACTCAGACTGAGCTTGAAGAAATAGACTTTGAGCGAGACTTTGAATGGTTGTGGCCTCCCAAGAAGAAGTTTAGGCCCATTCCAGTTCCAGACCTTGAAGACAACTCCTTTTCTTCATTCCGCACTGCTGAAACTGATGAAGAACAGCTCGACACTGCTACCGGTCCAAGGAAGAAGACTACTCCCAAGAAGCATCACGGCTCTTCCTCAACCGCCAAGAAGTGAAGTCTTCACGGACGTTAGTCCTCAGTTTGTCCCTTTTTGTAAGTTGATGACAAAGGGGGAGAAACTTGAGAGTTAGTCTTCAAGCGGGATATTTTTGGGGCTTATGAACTATATTTAAGTTACAAACTCTTGGCTCTTCTGAAGTTTTTATGTAATGAGTTGTAACTTAAGCCCGATGGTACTCTGACGCTTTTGAACGTTTTTCTTCGCATGATTATTCCTCAAGTTTTAATGCATGCATGCTGGAATTCATCAGATACCATTTGTCGTCATGCATTTTCATTTTCTTCATATGATATGTTACATGTATGCATGATTTACAAGACTCAGGGGGAGATCTCCATGATATAAATCATCAATGTGCATTTGCTGTGAAAAGCAATATCCTCACGATATGCACATCTTCAGGGGGAGTCTCTCTGAATCTTGATTTCAAATTCCTCAAATGAGTATTTACACTTCATATTTTTGATCCCTATTGAAGACTTAACCTAAGTGTCATCAACCACCAAAAAGGGGGAGATTGTAAGTGCATCTAGTGCCCCTTAGTGATTTTGGTGGTTTGAAGACTTATAGGTTAAGTATCTAATGTGTTTATGAGTGTACACAGGATCTATAAGTCACTGAGGAGTTTGAGATATTTGAAGAATATCGACCCCTAAAAATATATATCTTCGGTTGAAGAAATTGGCCTGAAGCTGAAGAAATGAATCGGGAATCTGCGATAAAATTGATATTCCTCATGAAGATACTGAAATTGAGGAATCCGGTGTGTCCTGAAGAAAATCACTTTGAAGAATTTGAAGCATGAAGATTTACTATTTCTGTTTTATTTTCTTCGCATTTGAGTAATAGGAACACCGTACTGTTAAAGGGGGTCGAAGTTACACTTTGGAATGAATTTCCTCATGATGCTCAACCCAAGCCTAATCCTATCAAAAGCCTCAAGTGAGGAATACGAGTGACATGAGGACTCTCACAGTTGAGGGTTCCGACCGTTTCGATAGCCACGCCAAGTCATTGGTCTTATCCACTCCAACGGTCATATTATTTAAGGGCATTAGTGTCAAATCATGTCGGGATGCTCCCAGGCTATAAATAGCCACCCCCCACAACCATTAGCTGGTTGGCTACTCCATTAGAAACTGACACTTGGCATAAGAGCAACCCAATTCCTCAGAGTCTTCAAGAGTAATTCATCAGTGAGGAAATACACCATACACCGAAACCACAAACCAAACCTAGTGATTGAGCATCACTGAAGAAGTTGTTCCTGTGTGGGACTGAAGCCTTTTACCTTTGAGGACTGTGCATCCTCCAGACGGTTAGGCGTCATGGTCTAGAGCTTTCCAGCAGTCAATTGTGGATCGCCGGGTGACCAAGTTTGTGAGGGTTTGGAAGTCTGCCCTGAAGACTTACCACGAGTGTTGGGCGAGGACTATGTGTTCTTAGCCCAAGGAGAACACGGTAGGGACTGAGTGTCCAGGGACTGTGTATCCTTTGGTTTCAATACCAAGCCGCTCCAAACCAGATGTACGACTCTCACAGCAGTTCAAACTGGGTCATCAACGACTGTCTTCACTGAGAAACGGGTTCTAATTCCTCAACTCCTTACTTTCCTCGTATTATGTGTTGATGACTTTCACTGCCACTGTTTGAAGAATTTGCTGAAGACTTTCTCTGAATTTCCTCAACCCCAAATTCTTCACGTTAGTTAACCCTCATATGTATTTTGTGTGCCTCCTCACTGTGTAATCCGTTTTCACATTCCTTACTCTGAAAAACTGTTGTTGTGAAACTTTACACTTCTGATCCTTTACTGTTTCCGCTGTAAGTTAGTCATTAGTGAGGAATTTCCTCAAAAGGAATTTCCTCAGTGATGAAATTCTAAAAATCTCCTATTCACCCCCCTCTAGTCGATATAACGCACTTTCAGAGAGACAGACACCCGCTAGCCACCTTTATGCACGGTGTGCATGTTTGTCGGTGGAACCGGTCTCACGTAAGCGTACGTGTAAAGTCGGTCCGGGCCGATTCATCCCACAATACCGCCGGAAAAGAATAAGACTAGTAGCGGCAAGAAATTGACAAATCATCGCCCACAACCTTTTGTGTTCTACTCATGCATAGAATCTACGCATAGAAAACCTGGCTCGGATGCCAGTGTTGGGTAACGTAGCATAAATTCAAAAAAATTCCTACGCATATTCAGATCTTCCTATGGAGAGACCAGCAACGAGAGAGGGGTGAGTACATCTTCATACCTTTGAAGATCGCTAAGAGGAAGCATTACTAGAACGCAGTTCATGGAGTCGTACTCGCGGCGATTCACATCGCGGTGTGATTCCGATCTAGTGTCGAACTACGGCACCTCCGAGTTCAACACAGGTGTAGCCCGGTGACGTCTCCCGCACATTGATCCAGCAAGGAGGAGGGAGAGGTTGGGGAAGAACTCCAGCAGCACGACAACATGGTGTCGATGGAGAGACGAGGTCTCCCGGCAGGGCTTCGCGAAGCACCGGCACAGAGGAGGAGGAATAAGGGCAGGGCTGCGCCGAGAGAGAGAAAAAACCGTGTGCGAAAGAGCCCCGAAACCTCAACTATATATAGGGGAAGAGGGAAGGGGGCACAACCCTTAGGGTTCCCACCCCCAAGGGGTGCGGCAGCCCCATCTACGCCAAGAGGTGGCGGCAAGGAGGGGAAGAGGGGTGGTGCGCACCCCTGATGGGCCTTAGGCCCACCTGGCTTAGGGTTTGCCCCCCTCTTCCTCTCCCCTGCGCATTGGGCTGAGTGGGGAGGCGCACCACCCCACCTAGAGGCTGGTTCCCTCCCCCACTTGGCCCATCTTACCTCCCGGGGTCGTTGCCCCCCTTCGGTGGACCCCCGGGGCCACCTCCGGTGGTCCCGGTACGTTACCGGTGATGCCCGAAACACTTCCGGTGTCCGAAACCATCCGTCCTATATATCAATCTTTACCTCCGGACCATTCCTGAGCTCCTCGTGACGTCCGGGATCTCATCCGGGACTCTGAACAAGTTTCACTAACCTCGTATAACAATTCCCTATAACCCTAGCGTCATCGAAAATTAAGTGTGTAGACCCTACGGGTTCGGGAGACAGGCAGACATGACCGAGACACATCTCCGGCCAATAACCATCAGCAGAGTCTGGATACCCATGGTGGCTCCCACTTGCTCCACGATGATCTCATCGGATGAACCACGATGTCAAGGATTCAATCAATCCCGTATACAATTCCCTTTGTCTGTCGGTATAGAACTTGCCCGAGATTCGATCGCCGGTATACCTATACCTTGTTCAATCTCGTTACCGGTAAGTCTCTTTACTCGTTCCGTAGCACGTCAACATGTGACTAACTCCTTAGTCACATTGAGCTCATGATGATGTTCTACCGAGTGGGCCCAGATATACCTCTCCGTCACACGGAGTGACAAATCCCGATCTCGATTCATGCCAACCCAACACATACTTTCGGAGGTACCCGTAGTGCACCTTTATAGTCACCCAGTTACGTTGTGACGTTTGATACACCCAAAGCACTCCTACGGTGTCCCGGAGTTGCACAATCTCACGGTCGAAGGAAAAGACACTTGACATTAGAAAAGCTTTAGCATACGAACAATACGATCTAGTGCTATGCTTAGGATTGGGTCTTGTCCATCACATCATTCTCCCAATGATGTGATCCCGTTAACAATGACATCTAATGCCCATGACCAAGAAACCATGATCATATGTTGACTAACGAGCTAGCGAACTAGAGGCTTGCTAGGGACACATTGTGATCTATTTATTCACACATGTATTATTGTTTCCTGTTAATACAATTATAGCATGAACAATAGACGATTATCATGAACAAGGAAATATGATAATAACCATTTTATTATTGCCTCTAGGGCATATTTCCAACACGTAGTCCCCAGGAGATGGTCTATTACTTCCGTGAGAAATATTTCCCTGCCCATAAGAAGCAAGCTGCCTTGCAGGAAATATACAACTTTGCTCAACTCCAAGAAGAGAGTCTTCCACAAGCTTGGGGGAGGCTCGTCCAGCTACAGAATGCTTTGCCTGATCACCCTCTTAAGAAGAACGAGATACTTGATATCCTCTATAACGGACTTACCGATGCCTCTAGAGACTACCTAGATAGTTGTGCCGGTTGTGTTTTTAGGGAACGAACTGTAGAACAAGCTAAGACTTTGCTGAATAACCTCTTGATCAACGATAATGCTTGGACTATTCCCAAACGACCTCCTAAGCAAACTCCTAAGAAAAGAGGTATTCTATTCCTCAGTCCCGAAGATATGCAAGAAGTTAAGAAATCTATGCAAGAGAAAGGCATTAGATCTGAAGATGTCAAAAATCTACCACCTATCGAAGAGATCCACGGTCTCGATAACCCGATACAGGTAGTAGAAGTGAATTCTCTACGTAGGTTTGACGAGAGTGATATTCCTTTTGATAAACCTGCTAGCCTATTCTTTGATGAATTTGACAACTTTGTTGCCAAACAACAGAGTTTCAATGATTATGTTAGAAGACATTTGGAACAAAGTACTCGTATGCTTAGCCATTTAAGTGCTTGTGTAGACAGAAATGTCAATGCTCTAAAGCTTCTGAGTAAACATGCCTCTATGATTACTACTCAGGTAGAACAAGTACTTAAAGCTCAGAATGACTTGCTCAATGAATTAAATGACAACTCTGTCAGAGTCATTACTAGAGGAGGCAAAATGACTCAGGAACCTTTGTATCATGAAGGTCATCCTAAGAGAATTGATCAAGATTCTCAAGGAATCAATACTGATACACCTAGTCATCCTAAGGAGAAGAAGAAGGATGATAGAAACCTGCATGCCAGTTCACCAAATACTTTCACACCTGAAAAACCTAATGATATTTCTGCGTCTGATGCAGAAACACAAGCAAGTGATGAACATGAACCTGGTGACAATGTGGACAGTGATGTTCATAATAATGCTCAACCTAGCCATGATGAGGATGTGGAGATTGAACCTATGGTTAATCCTGATAATCCACAACCTAAGAGATACGACAAGAATGACTTTACTACTAGGAAGCATGGTAAAGAAAGAGAACCGTGGGTTCAGAGACCTATGCCCTTTCCTCCCAAGCCATCCAAGAAAAAGGATGATGAGGATTTTGAGCGCTTCGTTGAGATGATAAGACCCGTCTTTCTGCAGATGCGGTTAACTGATATGCTCAAGATGTCTCCGTATGCCAAGTACATGAAAGATATCGTGACTAATAAACGGAAGATACCAGATCTTGAGATCTCCACCATGCTTGCCAATTACACTTTCAAAGGTGGAACTCCTAAGTAACTTGGTGATCCCGGAGTGCCCACTATACCTTGCTCCATTAAAGGAAACTACGTAAGAACTGCCTTATGTGACCTTGGAGCCGGTGTTAGTGTTATGTCGCTTTCTCTTTATCGTAGACTTGAGTTGGATAAGTTGACACCCACTGAAATTTCTATGCAAATGGCCGACAAATCAACTGCTTTCCCTATCAGCATTTGCGAGGATGTGCCTCTTGTGGTTGCTAACACCACTATCTTAACAGACTTTGTTATGTTGGATATTCCCGAGGAAGATGCCATGGCTATCATCCTCGGAAGACCCTTTTTAAACACTGAAGGGGCTGTTATAGATTGCAACAAAGGCAATGTCACTTTCCATGTCAACGGTAATGAGCACAAAGTGCACTTTTCGAAGAAACGATATCGAGTACATTGCATCAATGCTATTGAAAAGACTTCATCGATTCTTATTGGGAGCTTTGAATGCCCTATTCCTCGTGTCAAGATGAAGTATGATTTGCTTGTTGGGGAGATACATATCCCCATTGAGGTGACTTAGTGGCTATTCGAAAATTCTCCATTCTCTCTTGCGATTCGAGAAGGTTTTGTCATAAGGACTTGATCAACCCCATTGACGAATTTCTTCCGATGACCATGAAACGGATGAATCACAGTCACATACCTCTGTTTTGAGTCTTCATTTTCTGTTGCTTAGAAGAAAAATGATATAATTAGTTTAGTTTTTCCTGTTTTCTGTTTTAGCGTCCCGGAGAAAAATACCTCGAAAATAGAAGTTCTCCGATGGTCCTGAAAATTTAGTATGATTTTTTCTGGAATTTTTGAAAATTTCTGGGCCTGAGAGCTGGCCTAGGGGCCTGACCAGTGGTCCACAAGCCCCCCCACCGCCACCTACCCCCCTGGTGGCGGGGTGCAAGCTTGTGGGGTCCACAGGCATCCCCTCCACTCATTCCAGCTCCCAGCCTCTTCTTCCACCTCCAGAAAAAATTGTTTCGCAGCTCAAACCCGTGTTCTTGCTCATTTGGTTGTGATTTTTGATCTCCTTGCTCAAAGCACCATTCTCCGAACCGTTTTGGGGAAATTACTCCTTGGTAAGTGACTTCTCCATTGGTCCAATTAGTTTTTGCTCTAGTGCTTTATCCTTCGCGAATTCTTGCTACCTTGGTGACCCTGTTCTTGAGCTAGAAAAGTTGATTTTAGCTGGTCCCAAGTAGTTTTAGCGCGTGACACGGTCTCTAGGCACTAGTAGGAGTAGTTGCTACAAGTTGGGTTAATCTTCATTCACTTTTCTTTCGAAGTCTCTAAAAAATTTCAGAATTTTTCAGAGCTAGAAAAAGGAAAGGATGAGGAGGTTCTTGAGAGGCTCTTCAAGCCGTAACCACAAGGAGGATGAGAAGAACCACCCCAAGAACGTAGTCCCTCGAGTCATAGAAGTTCGAGCGTGCGAGTGGCCAAGTGATGAATTTTTGCTCGTCGAACGACTTTATGAAGACTTTTATTACTTGGTGGAGAACGCAGGTCTTACTACGTTCGTTGAAGATAAGTGCCCACAATATCTCCTCCTCACCAATATTTTCGTTCAAAGCTTCAACTTTTATCCAAGGAAGAATCCTCCCATGGTTGAGTTCATGATATACGATGTCCCCCAGTGCATGACATTGCAGGATTTTTGCAATGTATGCAAATTACCTTATGTTCGGGATATCCGTGACCCTCATCCATGGGACTTGGAGGATTTCATTGGTTCTATTGCTGTTGGAGAGGAGAGAGGAGTGTCTCGCGCTAGAATTGCTAGCATACATTTTCCTGTGCTTTGGTACTTCTCACTATTTGTGGGAAAATGTTTGATTGGCCGTGGGGAGGCTGGATCACTTAGTTCTCCAGACTTTACGGTTTTGCGCGAAGGCCTTCATAACGATAAGACTTATAGCTTGGGCGCTATAATAACTCAACGGTTGAACCTGAACCGTTCTAAAGGTGTTGTCTATGGAGATATCTATGCTACCCGTCTTGCCAGACACTTTGAGATATCGATTAGACTGGGAGAGGAAGGAGAGATGCTTCTCCATGAGAGATATCTGGATTATGACAGCATGGTTCGCCATGATTTTCTGGATAGAGATGCTAGTAGCCGGATGATTTATAACCTGGTGTTTAGTCAGGGTACTCGAGAGACTATTACTTTGCCTGCTCCTTCTTTGTTTGATCTTCATGCAGGCAGGTACACTATTATGCCCGCGGACATCTACGCATATTGGGGCTTGGCCCAACCACAGGCGCCCGTGCCCGAGCCGCCAGTCGAGTACCAGACGCCAGTTTATCAGTGGGAGCCAGAGGAGCTCACACAGCAGTGGCATCCACAGTCTGCTCCAGAGTATCCTGGAGCTGGTTATTTCCCACCTTGGGAGTAGACCAAGCTAGGCCAAAAGCCTAAGCTTGGGGGAGTACGTGTTCTCACCGACTTTACATTCATGCTTATGCTTTTGCTTTGTTAGCCGTTGTTTACACTTTGCCACTGTATTATCCATGCTAGTTTCTTTTTGTTTTCTTGTTTTCTTGTTTTGTGTCCTTTTGAGAAAACCCAAAAAGATTTTTCTTTCTTCTTTTGCTTGTTGGGAGCTTTCCCGTGTAAATAGCTTTCTTTTTCTTTGTGTCAAGGTAGAAGATATTGGTTACAACGCTTAGTGGTTCTTACATGCTTACCTGTTTAGCTTTCAAAGAGCCATATTATTTTGTCTTCTCCTTTGTGTTTGCCTGCAGATTCAGCTTAGTCCAATGCGCTTATTATCGTTTTCATTGTTCGATCGTGTAAATGAAAGGCAACAATGATGGTATATGATGAAGTGACTGAGACTGAAAAGATGGTATGAACTCTATCTATTTTGTTTTTGTAAATATGACTAGCTTGTCGACCCAGATTTAGCTTTGTTGTGAGAGAACCATGTTTGCAATGACAACTTAGAGATCATAGTTTCTGATTCCATGCTTATTTAGCTAAGAGCTTATAATGGTTTGTCTTGATTGCCAACATAGATTTTGAGATGACTATGATGTAGTATGATAGGATGGTATTCTCCTTTGAATGTTTCAAGTGGCTTGACTTGGCGCATGTTCATGCATGTAGTTGAAACAAAATAAACATAGCCTCTATGATGTTCGTGTTCATGGTGATTTATATCCTGTTCATGCTTGCATTCAATGTTACTCAAACTCATTGCACCTTGATGACTGTTGTCGCTCTCTAGTTGGTCGCTTCCCAGTCTTTTGCTAGCCTTCACTTGTACTAAGCGGGAATGTTGCTTGTGCATCCACTTCCATGAACCCAAAAGTTTTTCCATGAGAGTCCACCATACCTACCTATTTGCGGTATCTACCTGCCGTTCCAAGTAAATTTGCATGTGCCATTCTCTAAACCTTCAAGAAATAAATCTGTTTTGCATGCCCGAACCGCTCATGTGGTGACAGAGGGCTATTGGTATCTTCCATGCTAGGAGTGTTATCCTCGACATGTGTTTATTCACAGTCCTTCACGAGAAAGGGGCCGGTATTTGGGATGCCCAGTTCCATGCTTAAATCGAAAACATAACTGTAAAACAAGACTCCCCCGGATTGATGTTAGTATGGACGGTACCCGAGGATTCGGCTAGCCGTGGAGTGTGATTGATTGGTGGTGGGGGAGTTAAAACTTTACTTTTCTGTTTGGGAACCGCCTATAGCATGAGTAGCATGGAAGATATTGAGAACTCTTGGTCATTGCGTTGACAATGAAAGCATGCCACCCAAAATTATTATGTCTGTTTTCAAAGCTTGAGCTCTGGCACCTCTGCAAATCAATGCTTCCCTCTGCGAAGGGCCTGTCTATTTATTTTCCTGTTGAGTCAGTCTCCTCTTATATAAGCACCAATTAGAGAGCACCTCTGTCATTTTTATGCTTTGCTTTTGATTGATATTGAGTATGACTATGACTGGATCTTCGTTGCTATGAATTACAATGTTTAGTCAGCCCTTGATCTTTGAAAGTGCTCTGCATTTATGTTTTGCGGTCTGAGAAAGAGCTAGCGAGATACCACCTATTCATATTACTTCATGTTTGCTTTGATTGAAGTGTTGGTATTTGAAACTCATTATTATTTGCTCGTTAGCTGATTATGCCATTGATATTAGTTTACCGTGAGACCTTTGTGTCCTTTACTTATGTGGTTAACTTGTGATCTTGCTGAAATTCTGGTTATGAGTTAGACATAGTTGCAACAACAAGATCAAACAGAGTTTGTCAAAGTTTTTCTTTCTCTCTCAGTTTGTCAACTGAGTTGCTTGAGGACAAGCAAGGTTTTAAGCTTTGGAGAGTTGATACGTCTCCAACGTATCTACTTTTCCAAACTCTTTTGCCCTTGTTTTGGACTATAATTTGCATGATTTGAATGGAACTAACCTGGACTGACGCTGTTTTCAGCAGAATTGCCTTGGTGTTACTTTTGTGCAGAAATCAAAGTTCTCCAAACGTCCTGAAAATTTACGGGGAGCAGTTTTGGAAAATATCAAAAATATCTGCGCCCAGTTCCACCTCAGGGGGTGGTCCAGTGGGCCACAAGCCCCTGCTCCGCCACCACCCCCCTGGTGGCGGTGGGCAGGCTTGTGGGGCCCACAGGCACCTGCCGCCCCCAACTCGAGCTCTATAAGTTGTCTTTCGTCCCAGAAAAAAATAAAAGAGAAGTTTTCGTCGCGTTTTCGATACGGAGGCGCCGCCACCTCCTGTTCTTCATCTGGAGGGCAGATCTGGAGTCCGTCTTGGGCTCCGGAGAGGGGAAATCATCGCCATCGTCATCATAAACCTTCTTCCCTCCCCAATTCCATGAAGCTCTTCGTCGTTCGTGAGTAATCTATTCGTAGGCTCGCTGGGCGGTGATGAGTAGGATGAGATCTATCATGTAATCGAGTTAGTTTTGATGGGGATTGATCCCTAGTATCCATTATGTTCTAAGATTTTATGTTGCTACTACTTTGCCATGCTTAGTGCTTGTCACTAGGGCCCGAGTGCCATGATCTGAAATTATTATGTTGTCACCAATATATGTGTGTTTTAGATCCGATGTTGCAAGTTGTAGTTACCTACTATGTGTTATGATCCGACAACCCCGGAGTGACAATAACCGGAACCACTCCCGGTGATGATCATAGTTTGAGGAGTTCATGTGTTCACCAAGTGCTAATGTGTTGGTCCGGTTCTTTATTAAAAGGAGAACCTTAATATCCCGTAGTTTCCTTTTGGACCCCGCTGCCACGGGAGGGATGGACAATAGATGTCATGCAAGTTCTTTTCCCTAAGCACGTATGACGACACACGGAATGCATGCCTACATCACATTGACGAACGGGAGCTAGCCACATATCTCTCCGTGTTATAGCTGTTGCATGATGAATATCATCCAAACAAATCATCGACCCATTGCCTACGAGTTTGTCCTACTACTGTTGTTACTTGTCTTGCTGTGCTGCTGCTACTACTGTTGCTACTGCTGTTACTTGTCTTGTTGTGCTGCTGCTACTACTGTTGCTACTGCTGTTACTTGTCTTGATCTGCTGCTGCTGCTACTATTGTTGCTACTACTGTCGCTTGCTACTGTTGCTACTTGCTACTTCTGTCACTACTACTGTTCCTTGCCGCTGCTATTGCTCGTTACACTGTCGTTACTCGCTACTTTGTTGTTACTACTGTGCTTGCAGATACTAATCTTTCAGGTGTGGTTGAATCTGACAAATTCAACTGCTAATACTTGAGAGTATACTCTCACCTCCCGTCGTGCAAACCAACAAATTGGGTCGAATACCCTACCCTCGAAAACTACTGCGAACCCACGCGCTGGTGGGCCATCAACAACATTCTTCCAGTTTCATTGCCGGGGAGTGCTATCAGCATTCTTCTGGTGCCGTTGCAGGAGAAGGTTAGTTGTTATAAGCATTCGTCTAGCTAACGCCACAGATTGCAGGATCAACCCTTTTCTGGAGCCATTGCCAGGGAAGCACAACTGACGTCAGTGATGTCGCAAACTTAGTCATAACTGAAGGTGAATCAAGTGCAGAGCTAGATGGCAGTTCCTTACCTCCCCTCGTAGTTGAGGGCAAGACTTTGGTTTTCGGATCCTTCAGTTTCTTCATAGTGATCAGCGGATATAAATCCCAAGTGACTCAGAGAATATAGCAATACCTCCCCGGCAACGGCGCCAGAAAAATGCTTACTCCATGTGACAACATAACTTCCCCTGCAACGGCACCAGAAGAATGCTGCTAGCACTCCCCGGCTACGAAACTAGAAGAATGTTGTTGACGGCCCACCAGCGCGTGGGATCGCAACAGTTTTCGAGGGTAGAGTATTCGACCCAATTTGTTGATACGCCTATAGGAGGTGAGAGGATACTCTCAAGCATTAGCAGCTGAATGTGTCATATTCAACCACACCTGAAAGATTAGTATCTGCAAGCAAAGAGTCAGCAGCAAAGTAGTATGATAACAACGGTGTCAGAAACGATCTGTTGACGGCAGACTATTCCTAACTGTCGTATCAATGGCGCCAGAAGTTGCCCGTTGACGGAAATTGTGTGTTCCCCGTCAACGACCAGCGAATCAAAATTGTAGCAGGTAGCAGCAGTGTAACGAGTAATAGCATTGCCAAGGAACAGCAGTAGTGACAGAAGTAGCAAGTAGCAAAAGTAGCAAGTAACAGTAGCAGCAAGTAACAGTAGCAGCAGTAGAGCAAGTAATAGTGGCAGCAACAGTAGGACAAACTCGTAGGCAATGGGTCGGTGATTCGTTTGGATGATATTCATCACGCAACAGTTATAACACGGATAGATATGTGGCTAGCTCCCATTCGTCAATGTGATGTAGGCATGCATTCCGTGTGTCGTCATACGTGCTTAGGGAAAAGAACTTGCATGACATCTATTGTCCATCCCTCCCGTGGCAGCGGGGTCCAAAAGGATACTATAGGATATTAAGGTTCTCCTTTTAATAAAGAACCGGAACAACGCATTAGCACTTGGTGAACACATGAACTCCTCAAACTATGGTCATCACCGGGAGTGGTTCCGGTTACTGTCACTCCGGGGTTGCCGGGTCATAACACATAGTAGGTAACTACAACTTGCAAGATCGGATCTAAAACACACATATATTGGTGACAACATAATAATTTCAGATCTGAAATCATGGCACTCGGGCCCTAGTGACAAGCATTAAGCATGGCAAAGTAGTAGCAACATCAATCTCAGAACATAGTGGATACTAGGGATCAATCCCCGTCAAAACTAACTCGATTACATGATAGATCTCATCCTACTCATCACCGCCCAGCGAGCCTACAAATAGATTACTCACGAACGATGAAGAGCTTCATGGAATTGGAGAGGGAAGAAGGTTGATGATGACGATGGCGATGATTTCCCCTCTTCGGAGCCCAAAACGGACTCCAGATCTGTCCTCCAGATGAAGAACAGGATGTGGCGGCGCCTCCATATCCCAAACGCGACGAAATCTGCTCTCCTGATTTTTTTTGGGCGAAAGTGAATTTATAGAGCCGAGATTGGGGGCGACAGAGCCATGTGGGCCCCACAAGCTTGGTTGCCGCGGCCAGGGGGGTGGCCGCGGCAACAGGGCTTGTGGCCCACTGGCCCACCCCCTCTAGTGGATCTTTGCACAGGTATTTTTCATATTTTCCAGAAAAATTCTCCGTATATTTTCAGGACGTTCCGAGAACTTTCATTTCTGCACAAAAACAACACCATGGCAATTCTGCTGAAAACAGCGTTAGTCCGGGTTAGTTCCATTCAAATCATGCAAATTAGAGTCCAAAACAAGGGCAAAAGAGTTTGGAAAAGTAGATACGATGGAGACGTATCAAGATCTTATTATGCTACCGTCGTTCTAAGCAATAAGATGAAAAACATGATAAACATCACATGCAATCATATAGTGACATGATATGGCCATTATCATCTTTGCTCTTTCGATCTCCATCTTCATGCATCGCATGATCATCATTGTCACCGGCATGACACCATGATCTCCATCATCATGATCTCCATCATCATGATCTCCATCATCGTGTCTCCGTGAAGTCGTCACGCCAACTACTACTATCACTACTACTATCACTACTACTATAGCTAACCGATAGCAATGAAGTAAAAGTAGTAAACACATGGCGTTGCATCTCATACAATAAATTAAGACAACTCCTATGGCTCCTGCTGGTTGTCATACTCATCGACATGCAAGTCGTGAATCCTATTACAATAACATGATCATCTCATACATCACACATGCAACATCACAACTTTGGCCATATCACATCACATGTCAAACCCTGCAAAAACAAGTTAGACGTCCTCTAATTGTTGTTGCAAGTTTTACATGGCTGATTTGGGTTTCTAGCAAGAACGCCTTCTTACCTACGTGACAACCACAACGATGATATGCCAAAGCTATTTACCCTTCATAAGGACCCTTTTCATCAAATCCAATCCGACTAGAGTGGGAGAGACAGACACCCGCTAGCCACCTTTATGCACGATGTGCATGTCTGTCGGTGGAACCAGTCTCATGTAAGCGTACGTGTAAGGTCGGTCCGGGCCACTTCATCCCACAATACCGCCGGAAAAGAATAATACTAGTAGCGGCAATCAATTGACAAATCATCGCCCACAACCTTTTTTGTTCTACTCGTGCATAGAATCTACGCATAGAAAACCTGGCTCGCATGCCACTGTTGGGTAACGTAGCATAAATTCAAAATTTTCCTATGCCATATTCAGATCTTCCTATGGAGAGACCAGCAACGAGAGAGGGGTGAGTGCATCTTCATACCTTTGAAGATCGCTAAGTGGAAGCGTTGCTAGAACGCGGTTGATGGAGTCGTACTCGCGCGATTCAGATCGTGGTGTGATTCCGATCTAGTGCCGAACCACGACACCTCTGCGTCCAACACACGTGCAACCCGGTGACGTCTCCCGCACCTTGATCCAGCAAGGAGGAGGGAGAGGTTGGGGAAGATCTCCGGCAGCACGACGTCGTGGTGTCGATGGAGAGACGAGGTCTCCCGGCAAGGGTTCGCCAAGCACCGTGGGAGGAGGAGGAAGGAGGGGAGCAGGGCTGCACCGAGGGAGAGAAGAAACGGTGTGCAAAAGAGCCCCAAACCCCTAGGTATATATAGAAGGAGGGGAGGGGGGTGCCACCCCTAGGGTTCCCACCCTAGGTGGTGCGGCAGCCCCCCTAGATGGGAGGTGCAGCGGCTAGGGCAGGGGGAGGGGGTGGCGCACCCCTAGGTGGGCCTTAGGCCCACCAGCGCCTAGGGTTTCCCCCCTCTCCACCTCGTGCGCCTTGGGCCCCTTTGTGGGAGGCGCACCAGCCCACTTTGGGCTGGTTGCCCTCCACCTTTTGGCCCATGCTACCTCTTGGGGCTGGTGGCCCCTCCCGGTGGACCCCCGGGACCATTTCCGGTGGTCCCGGTACGCTACGGGTGATGCCCGAAACATTTCCGGTGTCCAAAACCATCCATCCTATATATTAATCGTTACCTCCGGACCATTTCGAAGCTCCTCGTGACGTCCGGAATCTCATCCGGGACTCCGAACAACTTTCGGTAACCTCGTATAACAATTCCCTATAACCCTAGCGTCATCGAACCTTAAGTGTGTAGACCCTACGGGTTCGGGAAACAGGTAGACATGACCGAGACACCTCTCCGGCCGATAACCATCAGTGGGGTCTGGATACCCATGGTGGCTCCCACTTGCTCCACGATGATCTCATTGGATGAACCAGGATGTCAAGGATTCAATCAATCTCGTATACAATTCCCTTTGTCTGTCGGTATAGAACTTGCCGAGATTCGATCGTCGGTATACCTATACCTTGTTCAATCTCGTTACCGGTAAGTCTCTTTACTCGTTCCGTAGCACATCATCCTGTGACCAACTCCTTAGTCACATTGAGCTCATGATGATGTTCTACCGAGTGGGCCCAGGGATATCTCTCCGTCATACGGAGTGACAAATCCCGATCTCGATTCGTACCAACCCAACAGACACTTTCGGAGGTACCCGTAGTGCACCTTTATAGTCACCCAGTTACGCTGTGACGTTTGATACACCCAAAGCACTCCTACGGTGTCCGGGAGTTGCACAATCTCATGGTCGAAGGAAAAGACACTTGACATTAGAAAATCTTTAGTATACAAACAATACGATCTAGTGTTATGCTTAGGATTGGGTCTTGTCCATCACATCATTCTCCCAATGATGTGATCCCGTTATCAGTGACATCTAATGCCCATGATGAGGAAACCATGATCATCTATTGATTAACGAGCTAGCCAACTAGAGGCTTGCTAGGGACACATTGTGATCTATTTATTCACACATGTATTATTATTTTCTGTTAATACAATTATATCATGAACAATAGACGATTATCATGAACAAGGAAATATGATAATAACCATTTTATTATTGCCTATAGGGCATATTTCCAAAAGTGGCATTCGTTTTATCTCACGTGGGAGAACGGCTAGTGATCCAAATGTGGATGTGCCTTGAAAATATGAATAGGGATGCTAACGCGTTGTGTGATTCTTCGAAAACTGCCACTCATTGGGAGAAGAAAGGGTTGTAGCGCCGTAGCGAGAACTCTTATTTTCTTTGAAGTGTGAACCCACGACATTCAATTATGATGGTGTGGAAACGATGTGATCTGTGTGTACTGAGGTGGAGGTGGATAGACTGCTTGTCAAAATAATTAAGGTAAATTAATGAACCTTTTAGGCCCTCATTGGATTGTTTTTTTCCAGAGCTTTACACCGGTAAAAGATACAGACCTTGCTCCATCGTTTTCTTTTTCAGTTGAAAATCACATACGACCGGTAAGATACACCTGTAAAATAAATACCAGTATAGAAAAATACACCGATTCCAAGGAGAGCCTTAGGTGTATATATGATTTCGAGGGAAATTTAGCATCTTCGGATAAACTTTGTGTTATGATGTGGCTGGGAACCGTTTTCGTTGCGAGTCCAGCGATTCCTAGAACTCCGAATATTCCAAAACATTAGCGGCCACGGCCATATATTTGCTTCACTCCCGGTGAAAGCGATCGATGACGATGAGGATAAGATGAAGGTCAGACATGATTACCGTAGGACAAGTGGACTAGGGCAAAACCCCGGTGGAAAGTGAGGACGGGACCTCCTATATGACGCGTTGTGCGTCAAGTTGGTGCCCTTTCGCACACACGCGTGTCCCTGGCGGGCTTTATGGGCCGCGCGCGCGTTTGTGCAGTTTCGTGTGCTGTTTTGAACTGTTAGCGATAATAAAATTTATTCACAATTTGAAAATGTTCTGTTTACAAAACTTATTCGTATATTTCAGAATAGTTTTCACGATTTCCAAAATTCTACATGTTTTTGAATTCCATAACATTTTGTAAAATTTCGGAATATTTCTATGAAAAGTCCGAAACATTTATATAAAAATTTCAGAACATTTTTTCAAATTTCGTAACATATTTTAGAATTCCAAAACATTTTTCAAAATTCTGGAACATTTTTTCAAATTCCGGAACATTGTTTTAAATTCCGGAACATTTTTTCAAATTCCGAAACAGTTTTTCAAATTCCAAAATATTTTTCAAAATCTAGAATTTTTTTAAATTCGGGAACATATTTTAATTTCCGATTTTTTTTTCAAATTCCATAACATTTTTTCAAAATTGTTTTTTCTAAAAATACGAAACATTTTTTCAAAATTCAGAACATTTTTCAAAATCTTGAACTTTTTTCATTCTGATTTTTTTTTCAAATTCCAGAACATTTTCTCAAATCCAGAACAATTTTGAACAGAAACAGAAAGAAAAAGAAAAAACAAAAAAATAAAGAAAAAACAGTTCAGGAAACCTTCTAGGAATTTCCCAAAACCCAAAAAAACCGGTTGAAACCTCAGAAGGTTGCCAAAACCGGACACGGCACCCTCGCTATCTGGATCAGGCTGATACCCGACCAGCTCTGTGAGAAGCCTCGACACCGCTTCGCACAAAACGGCAAATAGGATTTTCCAGTCAGGACGGTACTGGCAAACAAAATCGAGACTAGACCCATGGTGACTTTCTTTTATGGGTCTACAAATCAGGCCCAACAGGTCAGAAAGCAGTCCGGTTCCACCGCGGGCCGGACCGAGGCGTACCAAGTCTCGAATCGGTTTCCTCCACAGAAAGCAATCCACGTCCACCAAGGCGACGCCGCAAATAAGAACTCCAGCCCTCTCCTCCCCCTTGGATCAGTTTGTTCCCCTTGTTCCCCAACCCGAACCCTCGACTGCAGCGCGACCCACAGCGGCGCAACCATGGTGCTCGAGGTCAGTACCGCCCGCCGGCCTCCCAGATCGCCTCCGCCAAGCTCCGATTCCTAGCGATTTCTCACCGTTTGTTTGGTTTCCCCTCCTTTTGCAGTCGACGATGATCTGCATAGACAACTCGGAGTGGATGCGGAACGGCGACTACTCGCCGTCCCGCTTCCAGGCGCAGGCCGACGCCGTCAACCTCATCTGCGGCGCCAAGACCCAGGTACCGCGCCCCCTCCGAACCGATCGATCGATCGGGTTAGGTCTCGATGTGTGTGTGGGCTAGGGTTTTGGGTTCCGGATCTGACTTGTTTGTCGGTGGTCTCTTGCAGTCGAACCCGGAGAATACGGTGGGCGTCATGACGATGGCCGGCAAGGGCGTGCGCGTGCTTGTCACCCCCACCAGCGACCTCGGCAAGATCCTCGCCTGTATGCACGGTAAGCTCCCGTCACTACCCGAATTTCCGCCGTTACAAAGTTTCTTATGCCTCGTACCAGCGCAGAACTCGTGTACCTAATAGTTTAGGGTTTCAATGTAAGTATGTAAGCTCGTCGAGCTTGGATAGGATTAGATGGTGTAGCCTTTTGGATGGCGTTTGGTGATAGTACGCCCGTTAGCAGGCCTTTGTTTCGCAAAATATACTAGCAAAAGTAGGAATTTTAGTTCTTTGACTAAGTGATCTCCAACGATTTAATGCACAGGGCTGGAAGTTGGAGCTGAAGCAAACTTGGCTGCAGCTATTCAGGTTGCTCAGCTGGCTCTCAAGCATCGCCAGAATAAGAGGCAACAACAGAGAATTATTGTTTTCATTGGAAGGTATGTTGAGCAAATGAGCAAGATAACTTCTGTTGACCCTGTTTTGTCTGAATTACGCTAATTTCATTGTCCTCATATCTCAGCCCTGTGAAATACGACAAGAAAGTTTTGGAGACAATAGGGAAGAAGCTGAAGAAGAATAATGTTGCCCTTGACGTTGTTGATTTTGGTGAAACTGATGATGAAAAGCCTGAGAAACTGGAAGCGCTGATCGCTGCTGTGAACAGCAGTGATAGCAGCCACATTGTCCATGTCCCTCCGGGTGATCATGCCCTTTCTGATGTTCTTATAAGGTAATTTGCTTTGTTTGATATCCTTAGGGCTCTAGTTTGATATGACGATGTACTTTGGTTGACGAGTTATAACCCCTAACTGTTTCACAGCACTCCTATCTTCACCGGTGAAGAAGGTGGAAGTGGCTTTGCTGCTTCTGCAGCTGCTGCTGCAGCCACTGGAGCTACTGGGTATGATTTTGGCGTGGACCCAAATGTGGATCCAGAGTTGGCACTTGCCCTACGGTTGTCTATGGAGGAAGAGCGAGCTAGGCAAGAGGCTATCGCGAAAAAAGCTGCAGAAGACAACAAGGATCAGGCCTCAAGCTCTACTGATGCTATTATGGCTGAAGCGGAACTTACCTTAAATGCTCCTGCTGATGTTGACGCAGATCTACTGAAGGTATTTTCATTATCCAATGCCTAATTTAATGTTGGAGTTTTCTGTCCTTGAATACTATACATCGTAATAAACTAGATCTGTTTTAGCTTCCCCATGCTTGGACTGCCTAGTACAATATTTTATCTGCTAATAATAATGGTACTTCTGTAATTCCTAGTTACTACATGGTTAACACTATCGCGTATCTTACAGAAGCAAAAAAAGTTGACTAGTTTGTTTGTCATTGAATTCATAATGGTAACACATGTCCAAGTTTTGATAACGCTTGTGACAACATGCTTTGATAATGAAGTATCGTTGATGCAACTTCTTACCTAGTTTTTCCTTGGTTTGTAACTACTGTAGAACTAGGTTACAACTGTTAATCAGCCCAAAACGAAATGTAGCAATATTTGGTTTGCTGATAAATCTTGTGGGTGGCATCTATGGATCTGTTTAAGAAGATATATCTTATTCTATCAATGTTTACCTGAGTGGCGATAACAGATTGCTAATATTGTAACCTGCAGGATGATGATGATGCTCAGCTATTACAGCAAGCACTTGCTATGTCAATGGATGAGGGAGCTTCAGGAGCTGCAGCCGTGGCTGATGCTGCTATGGCAGAAGCTGCTGCAGATGACCAGGATTTGGCATTGGGTAGGTCCTTCTATTTCTTATGCCAATTTTTTATTATTAAATTGGAAGTTCATTTCAGATTCGAAGTACCAATCTCTAGTTTAGAGACATTAGCTTGTTCCCGTATTGATCCTTGTTTAGGAAAATATTTGCTTATAATGCAATTTCACTGAAACTCATAGACCACATTCTCTGCATGACTATCTATTTGTTTGATGATCACCAACCAGACCGTACTGAAAAGCTTAGGCATGCTTTCCACCTGCGCTGAAAGAAAGGAAAAGAACAATTCTTCCGTGAGGAAACCTTCAGGATTAGCATTAACTAACCTTAACATTAGGCACACACGTAAAATATCAGCAAATATTCAGAAGATAAAATTTCAGAGATTCTTGCGGAATTTAGGCACACACTTTGCTCATATATCGTAATTCCATCTTTAAAAATGTCCAAATATTTCACGTTGAATTTCCCCCGTCTCTTATGTGCATATGTATATATTACGTCTTTTTCTTAGTAATTGTTATATGATGCAGACTTGCAGAGTTTTTTGTCTTAGCTTCATATCGAAATGTTTACATGTCCTGATGTGTATTTTTGTATGCCATATGCAGCTCTTCAAATGTCTGTTCAGGACGCAGAGGCGTCTGGTCAATCTGATATGAGCAAAGTGTTTGAAGACAGATCATTTGTGACATCCATCCTTAATTCGGTAAGCCTTATAGAAATTAAAACTTAAAGCCAGTGTCATGTAAGCATGAATTTAGCAGTTTCAGTTGCTTATAATTGGATCCCCATCGCCTCTTATTTCAGCTTCCTGGTGTTGACCCCAATGACCCATCTGTGAAAGATCTACTGGCATCTTTGCATGGCCAAGGAGAGGTAAGAAACCTCTTTCCTATCCTTACAAGTTCCCTTTGCATCAGAGTTTTTAGTGCTAGAGTTGTACCCTTGTCATTAGGTTCATGCCATCTTTCATTTTGTATGCTGAAAGGTTCTGACTGACAAATAAAACTACCTCCAAAATTCAATAAATAAGTAATGAGTATATATTTGTATCATGTCATCTTCAGACAAGGTAGAATGCTGAACTTGTTAAAGAGTTTCGACACATAGTCACGTCCATAAAAATGGTCTGCAATGCAATTGCACTGCAATATTTATTGAACAGCTTATTAGTAAAATTTTGGTAGTTGATGGATTTATCAAAAGCAATGTGCAGTCTTGATTTCTTTTCCATGCATCTATATCTTCTACTATCTCCGATCCATAAAAGTGTCGCAGTTTTGAACTAACCCCAGTTCAAAACTGCGACCCTTATTTTGGATCGGAGGGAGTTTTCTGCACAATCTTTACCAAGTCTGACTAACATTTGTCTGGCAGCAGGAGAAGAAAGATGAGGCGGACAAGACAGACAAGCCTGAAGATGGGAAGAACTAAAGTCCCTTTGTTGCTTCATGTAAGACTCCAGTATGGTTTATCTTTTGTCCATTGTTGAAATTAACGCGTTGCATAGGTGTATCGTCCTTTGTTTGTTCAATGTGAGATCAAGAACACAACAACATTGTTGTTGGGAGGATGTAGTTTGATGATAAAAATCTGATCTAGGCTTATAAATATACAATGTATCCAACAACATCTAGTCTAGGATGAGAAGCACCGAGAGCTGTTATTTTTATTTGTTCTTCGAACTACATCAGGCAATAAATTTTCTCAATTTGCAGGCACATGAAGAAGGGAAGAAGATTGCCTGCATTAGCTGCTTTTACACTTGGGCTATGAATTTACTTGATCCTCTTGTAACTGCGTTGACGATAACTCAAATGCCGAGAGAATTTGTATTATGTCTGCTCTCACGAACGCTCCTCCATGTTTGTCTTAAGTGATTACATGTTGCAAATTTTTTGTACACTTATGTTTGTTGAAGGTGAAACTGATAAGTTGACAGCGTGCTGCGAGTATTGTTGAAATAGGGCATATCTGCACCACTATCGTAGCATGGGACATACACATATTAGAATATCTACAACCAGAACGTCATGCCTGTGTCCAGTCTCTCGTCTGCAAACCCCTGAATCCTTCAAAAGGATTCTATGTACATAAGAAAGGACGGATCACCTGCCGATCTTTTACAAAACTATGCCAGAAAGGATATACACAGCTTTACTGATTATGTTCTGACCATTAGCAACCACAACCACTATGGGAATGAAGCAAGTAAAATGATCAATATGTAAAATCCAAGTAAGTTATTATGGTGATTTGTGTTTAAACATTTAAAAGTCTGTAAGAACTACTTCCTTCATTTCTAAATATAAGTCTTTTTAAAGATTTCATTAGTAGATTACATATGAAGCAAAATAAGTAAATCTATACTTTAAAATATATTTATATACATTTGTATGTAGTTTTATAATGGAACTATTAAAAAAACTCGTGTTTGAAAACAGAGGGAGTACATTAAATGAAGGGAGTCTAAAACTTTTAACACTATGAATTAAGTAGTATAAATTGTCATATTGTAGGTGAATTCAACAATAGTATACCCCCGCAGCCTCAAAACAAATGTGTTTGATTTAATACAAGGAAACTATATCTTTTTTAGAAGGTCAGGTGAATTTAACAATAGTATATTCCCCCAGCTTCAAAATAAGTGTATTTGATTTAATACAAGAGAACTATATCTTTTTTAGAAGGGGAGTACGTGTCTGAACCGAAACTATATATTTTTAGAAGGCCAGTATGTGTCTGAACAGTCAGATAAATGTTGATGGCTGTTAGAATTTTCTTTTTCGAATGTTGGTAGTTGTTCTACCAAATTTATTGATCAGGAGAAAGAAGTTTGGTCTAGTTTATGAGAAAAATTGAACCCAAAATCCATACAAATGATGCCTTTTGAAGCATGAGTGGAAAGGTAAAGTGAGATCAGCTACATCGATGGCTCCAACAAGGGAGCGGCGCGAGAAGGCGTCGTCATCACAACCCGGGTATGACTTTCGCCGGCCATTTCACCTACACAACTAGAGCCCAGGATCCGATTAGCCTACACAACCAACCACTACGCTTGCCTCCACGGCTAACCACATATCCTCGACAAGCTCAACATGCTTCCAACCTTGCATCCGCGCCCCCACTGGATGGAGGATGCAACCCCTGTAACGGCGCCATTCTTCTTCATCGGAAGGATGCAACCAAGCAGGATGCCATTCGTCTCCTCGAGGATGCAGCGCCTACATGCCATTCATCTCCCATCGAAGGATGCAACGACCGCAACGACGTCGTTCCTCTCCCTCCAGCCGCCACCATTTCGTCCTCCGATCTACAGTAACGTCGAGCATTCCCGACCACCATCAGGAGGATGCAACACCAAGTAGTGTTCCATTCATCTCCCACATCTTCCCTCGCACGACTTATGGCCCATCCCGACCACGTCACTGGCCGAGCCGCCCCGAGACCATCAGCCACCATGGCGCCATATCCGACCGGCAAGGGTGTGCGAGATCCGGCCACACCAATCCAATCCAGCCACACCAAGCGAGGAGGCGTGACTAGCTGCAAGCTACACTAGCCAGAATCCGCCGCGACTAGCTGCCAAGAAGCAGCCAAGCAGGCCCAGATCGCCCCCAGATCCACCGCAAGAGCACACAACAACGCATCAGTAGTCGCTGCGTGATAACCCACAAGTGTAGGGGATCACGACAACCTTCACGGGTAGTATTTCACCCTAATTTATTGATTCGACACAAGGGGAGCCAAAGAATATTTATTGGCCGTAATAGTTGAGTTGTCAATTCAATCGCACTTGGGATATCGTTGTGCAGCAAATATTTAGTAGCACAACAAGTGATAGTAATAAGAGTAACAATGATAGCAACAATTTTGGTAACAGTAGTAGCAGTAACAGTTTAGTAGTAGGTGTGATAGTAACAAAAATAGTAGTAACCTAGCAAGATTCCATATATGTAACACGTTGGCACGTGGATTAGCAGGGAATAATGATTTAGATGACATTGATCATTTAGCAGTTACACACTCACTATTGAAATCAGAGAATTTGCCATCAATCAGTTTTTTGCCGTCTACCGGCAGACGACAAAGAAGGTCTTTGCCACTGGCTTACAAAAAACCGACGACAAAGAACGCACTGATGGCAAAGATATCATTTTCCATTAGTGAGTTCTTTGCCGTCTATTGGCGGACGACAAAGATACCAAAGGCACACGACAAAGAGCCTCCCGTGGGCCTCACTCAACTGTGCGGTTGGTTAGGTCAACTAGGCCATCCGCGAGCTCTTTGCCGTCTTCCTGGAGCCTCTTTGTCGTCTGCTAGCAGACGACAAACAGCCCGGCCCTATAACGACCGTTTGCTCGACCCCCACCCTCCCCCTCTTTCTCTCTCTCTCTCTCTTGCTCTCGCCCCCGAGCTCCTCTGCCCCCCGCCCCCTCGTCACCCCTCCGCCCCCTGTTGCGTCGTCGCCAGGCCGCCGCCCCGGCACCGCCCTCCCTCCCGCGATGCCCTAGCCCTGCCCGCCCCCCCCCCCCCCCCCCCCCGGCCACTCCGGTGAGTAGTTAGTTAGTTTTTTTCTATTTTTTCATATTAATTATTAGATTAGTTAGATATATAGCTACTCTTAATTAGGTTAGTTAGTAAAAAGAAAGTTAGAAGAAGAACAAGAAAATTAGAAGGAAAAGAAGAAAAGAAGAAGAGAAGAAGGAAAATAAGAAAAGAAGAAGGAAATGAAGAATAAAAGAAGAAGGAAAAAAGGAAGAAGAAGAGGAGAAGAATAGGAAAAGAAGAAGAGGAAGAAAATTAGAAGGAAAAGAAAAAAAGAAGAAAAGTAGAAGGAAAAGAAGAAGAAAAGAAGAAGGAAAAAAAGGAAAAGGGAAAAAGGAAAAGAAGAAAAGAAGAAAAGTAGAAGGAGAAGAAGAAGAAGAAGGAGGAGGAGGAGGAGGAGGAAAAGAAGGAAGAAGGAGAAGAAGAAGAACAAGAGGAGGAGGAGGAGGAGGAGAGGAGAAGAGGAAAAGAAGAAGAGGAGAAGAATAGGAAAAATGAAAAGGCACCCCGACATGACACCCCGGCGACGCCCCTGTGGTGAGTCCCCTGTACGACATCCCGACGACACCCAAGCACGACACCACGCACCTGCACGTGTCTGCGGTGACGGGAAGATGTCACTGATAGATCGCCATTACAATCCCCCCCGCGCAACTGTTAAGATGCCGCCCCCGACGCCACTCACCCCGATCCCCGACTCCTCTCCGGCCTCCTGTTGACCGAAAAGGTGCTCTTCGGCCTTCGAGAGGCCGACGGGGTCATATTGTTGTAAATTATGAGTTAGGTCATATATTTACCAACTTTGTTATAAAAAACATCATATTTGTGTTGATCGGGTGGATTTAAATGTGCAGTTCTTTCGTCACTGCGAGGGTCTAGTGTTCGACGACCTTCCCGTGCATTTGACGAGCTCCGTCCCTGCGTTCGTGGATGAGCACAAATGACATCTCCTCCTCCCACCTTCATTTGCTCTGTTCCGGTCTTCGTGCCGATGAAACTTGCTAGATATAAGTACATTAAATCATCAGTATGCATGACCAGTATGTGTCTCCCGTTCGAAAGGGTTACCGTTATAAATATACATGCATTTGCGTATATTTATAACCGTGATTCTTTCGAATTGACCAACATTATTCATGGACAGCCCGAGTATGTGTAGATTGGGTTCATTTTCCCATATGCTCGGCTCCGGATCCGATGCATAAATTCGTCAGTGCCTCCTGTTGTTCTCCGGGTACACTTCCTCTCTGTTTATTGCCAAGATGTGTATCAGGAGAATAGCGGGGAGGTGCTACCGAAATTTTGTGTCGGATCCAGAGCAGAGCATGGGAAAACAAACCTAATCTATACATACTCGGGTAGGATTAGGACCTATCTTTACATATTAGCGTGTAGGTTGCATTGACGTAATAAAACTGGCAAACTTGATTAACTGATGAATATATTATTGGGGAACGTTGCATGGGAAACAAAAAAATTTCTATGCACACGCAATACCTATCCATGGTGACGATCATCTACGAGAGGGGAGAGTGAATCTACATACCCTTGTAGATCGCTAAGCGGAAGCGTATATAACGCGGTTGATGTAGTGGAACATCTTCGCGATTCAAATCGCAGCCTTTCCTGCGATCTCATCATGATCCGTCCCGCGAGCCCATCATGATCCGTCCCGCGAGCCCATCATGATCCATCCCGATCTAGTGCCAAACAGACAGCACCTCCGCGTTCAGCACACGTACAACTCGATGACGATCCCCGCCTTCTTGATCCAGCAAGAGGGGCGGAGAGGTAGATGAGTTCTGCAGCACGACGGCGTTGTGGTGGTGGTGAACTAATCCAGCAGGGCTTCGCCTAAGCACCACCGAACTAGACTAGAGGAGAAATCGATCTAGATGAAGTAGAGGGAGCACGTGGCAATTAGGGTTAGCCATCACCTCTAAAACCTCTAGTATATATAGGAGGGAGGGAGGGGAGGAGGCAGCCTCAAACCCTCAAGGTTTGACCGAAATTGGAGGTGGAGGAGTCCTACTCCAATCCTACTAGGATTAGGATTCCTCCTCTCCACTTGGAAACCCTTTCCAGTTTTTCCACATTTGGGTTTCTTTCCTTCCCACCTCCAATCCACCTTGGGATTTAGTGGAGGCTTCGGACAGCCCACTAAGGGCTAGTCCACGTCCTCCTACAGCCCATGAGACCCTTTGGGGGTGGGTGGACCCACCTGGTGGACCCCCGGAACCCATTCGTCACTCCCGGTACACTAGCGAAAATGCCCGAAACTTTTTCGGAGTTCAAAACCCACTTTCCTATATATCAATCTTTACCTCCGGACCATTCCAGAGCTCCTAGTGATGTCCGGGATCTCATCTGGGACTCCGAACAACTTTCTATTACCAAACACACATAACTCAATAATACCGAAACATCACTAAACCTTAAGTGTGCAGACCCTACGGGTTCGAAAAACTATGCAAACATGACCTGAGACACTCCCCGGTCAATAACCAATAATGGGACCTGGATGTCCATATTGGATCCTACATATTCTACGAAGATCTCTATCGGTTGAACCTCTATGTCAAGGATTCATTTAATCCTGTATTATCTTCCCTTTGTCCTTCTGTAACGACTAAGATGCGGCCCTTTCCTTATTTGGGGGCGATGCCTCAAAAAGGGAAAGGGGCGCATCTACACGTTTCGCAAGCGAGATAATCATAAAATTACATAACTGAAAGAGTGACAAGTAGGGCATACACTTGCCATCTGATAAGAACACAGTCATAGTCATACATGCACACTTATTCAGAACATGGTATGGTCCAGCTACGGACAATAATAAAACAGATAAAGCTATGACATCCCGCATGCTGGCCCCATGATCACGACCACGACCTCTAGTCCTCCGTATAAGTCACGTACAGTCTGCCAGAGTCCTCATCAAACTCCCACTTCAACTGACTGTCATCAGGATCTCCTGCGTCAGGCGTACCTGTACCTGTGGGTGCTTGCAGTAAACCGTGGGCCACGAGGACTCAACAATCGAATGACCTTGGTATCGAATCTAGCCGAGTTAATGGGTGAGGAAGGTTAAGCGTATGGGTTTGCAGCAAGCTAAGCATATATGGTGGCTACCTTGGGATGCTCAGAGTAAACATATGGTGGTCTACACAAGTCGGTGGAATACTAGATTGATCACTAAGTGATACCGAACACCTACTTACGCCAGACATAACCCCACCATGTTATTGATCAGAGAAGGATCTCCGAAAGAGACAGTCACGGTTACACACTCAATTGGCAGTTTTATTAGAATTACTTTAAGTTGTCTAGAACCAGATGTTAACAAAATATCCATATTTGCCACATAACCGCGGGCACGACTTTCCGAAAGATTAACCCTGCAGGGGTGCTCTAACTAGTCCATTACAAATTACCACATGCCGCATAGTAATCCTCTATCATGAAATTCGTGATCTCGTCGAATTCCTAGGAGGAAAACCTCAACTTTGAGGAGACCCAAAGTTTCACCGGAATCCCAATGTGCAAGACATATCGCTAAGGTAAGACAAATCTGGCAAGACCTCCCGACGTGTCGACGAACCCGATAGGAGCCGCGTATCTCGTTCTCAGGACACGGTCGGATGAGCACAGCGTATAGTGGCCTGATAGAAATCTCCCGAGTTGCCCTGGGTTGGCCCCGCACACGACTCTAGTTTGGACCAACACTCATGAGGAGCACTGGCCCAGGTTGTTGATTAATTCCTCGGGGTAGCTATTCCCTATGCATTTAATTATTAGGTTATTAGCAGATTAAAACCAAAGTTAGGTCCTGCCAAAGAAGCCTTAACACTATACGATTTATCAAGGGGGTCCCCATAACAACCCCGAACGTGTTAGGAGCGCTCAGTTATGGATTCAAACACCAGTAGCCGAAACTAAGGCGACAACAACGGAACAAATCACCTGGCAAAAGGCTAGGCCTTCCGTTATTTACCAAGTATATAGGTGCATTAATTAAATAGCAGTTTAAACATAATGATATCAAAATTCCCATGTTATCACATGGACCAGCTAGCACCTGCAACTAGCAAAGCTATCCATTAGAGGTTGAGCAAGCCTACTTAGCCAAACAATATTTGCTAGAAACGGGAAGTGCTTGGGGTTCATGGCAAAGACATATGGCATATATATCATGTGGTAGGAAGCGAGCATGTAACGATGGAAACGTGATTCTAAGCATAACAAAGCTAGAAACAGTGTCAAGGTCACGGTCATCTTGCGTGTGATTTCTTCAGCCTCGAACTGGTCTTGTTCTTCCTGCAGGAACTCTCTAGAATCCACGTACTCACTCTCCATTCCCAATGCTACCCTAGATAAGATAGCAGCAAATAAACACCGGAAAAACATAATGCAACAACCAATATGATGCATGGGGATGAAGAGGTCATGCATCACTAATCTAGTCACTTTCACATGCATTAGTTGAGTTACTTAAATTATGGACAAAACCTTAGGTTAAATTATCTTGACATGCATGAACATGGAATAAACATGTGCATCCCAAGAAAACGATGAAAAAACATATGAAGAACATTGTGAACGGAGCCTCGGATCAATCGGAAACTACAAAACAAGTTACGAAGGCCTATGGGTTCAAAACAGCCCCAAACTCAAACAAATGGGCACTCACTGGTGTAACCAGGTTGCCAAGTGATCAAGCATCAAGATACAAGTGGAATGGTGCTTGAGAACACACCACAACATCAACCATTTCTCACACAAGCTCTAAAACCATCTAGGCACACAATCTGTCTTTAACAGCAACATAGCACTTTGACTACAAGATCTACATCAGCTACAACCCTCCAAATAATTCAAACAAGACATGAAACTGAAGCCATCCAACTACATTACAACCTCTATCAAGTAGCTAAAGCAAAGGGATCACCCATGAGCAGATCTACAACCTCTAACTTGGACAAAAATATCACAGATTGGGACTTATTGAAAATTACAGATTTTCACCAGCTGCTTATGTTCTGAAGCATTTTGGAAGCCTCCAAAAATGATGTCTATAGGAGGTGTCTAAGCATGAAATCTTTACAGAGGGCTAGACAAACATATCAGCCAACAAACATTTGTTTGTTGCTTGGGCCAATTCACAACATAGGAGCAACTATTAACAAAACAAGAGGGGAAGAAAATAACTCCAGATTCCCAGACATCACAACAAGTTTATCTAACACTTTTATGTTGACAACAAGTTATAAACATGCATAGATAAAATCATAGTAAATGGACAAAAGGGCATCACAACAGAAAATAGCAGTTTTATGAAGTTGCTCTAAAGTGAAATCTGATTGCACCAATGGATTCCTGGGATGAATTTACCCCAAAACCCATATTCATACCTATGTACTTGCATTAAACATCAATGCACAAATGTAGCTCAAAAATAGCACATGGAATCATATGAAGCTACAAGTCATTTAATGCCATAAATGGAAGCTGCCCTATTTGGCATGTCCACTTCTAGACACCTGCTAGAAATGGAAATAACACATATTAAGTCTACCTAGGCATGGCATAGCATCACATACATGCATAAACTTTTATAGGGAGATGTGTTCATCCACACACACACACACATGAGCACACACACATGTCCAAGGCATATGTGCTCACACATGCACATGTATAGGTGGTCTCACAGACCACACACACAAACATTCCTACATCTACACATGCTCATCACACACCAAGAATCTTCACATACATATGTAGATACACACACACATATGTATATACGCACATATGTATATATATGCCTACATGCACAAGTGCATATGTGCACATACACATGCACACATACACCTACACACACCTACACTCTCAAGCACACACATACACTTATGTCTAAGAGTACCCAGAAAGGCAAGAAATAACTAAGCATGCACATCTATACACTCTAGTGCAAAACGGAAGGGAAAAACACAAAAGAAAAACAAAACAACAAACTAAAAAAAGATAAGGGGGGGGGGGTGAGGGAATCGAACCCACGACCTGCTGGTCGACACCCCAGCGCACAGGCCACTGCTCTAGCTACTCGGATCTCAACAGAGAGGGGGGTATTGCTCTTTTGAGCAGGCCCCTCTGCGCTACACTGAAACTGCGGCGACCGAAGCAGGAAGGCTCACGACGAGCTCTCCGGTGACGATTCAACCAAGACGTCTACAACGCGATACCGGTGGGGAAGAGGGAACCCCAGGGTTCCATTCCCAGGGCTAGCTCCCTGGGAGGAGGCCCACAATGGCGGCTCGACGACACGGTGCTCCACTGCTATGGTGGCGACGACAGAGACCTACCGCGATGCGTCGGCGACGCTACCGGGAAGGAGAGAGGAGAAGGCGACGCAAAGCTCACCCTGAGGGGCTCGGTGACGCGCCTGCTGCCGAGAAGAGGAAGAAGGGACGATCGGCGACGGCGGCGACCATGCTCTGCTCCAGCACCAACGAGGACGACATGGGGGAACGAAGCAAAGGAGTGGATCTGCCCTCCTAACGCCAGGAACGAAACGAGGGAGTATCCATCATCCTCCCTACGTGCTTGGATTCGCCGGGGAAGGATTGGCGATGATGGGAGGGACGCTCCGGCGATGATCTCACTCTGAATCTCTATCCCCTCCCTGCATTTCTTTGGAACTCTTACCCGCACAGGGGGAGAAGGGGAGAAAGGAGAGGCTGGCGGCGGCGAGAGGGAACCCTAGGCTCGCACGCCGAGGGGGTGGGTCTAAATAGACGCGATGGGACGACTCCTCGACGTCCGTGAGCATGGCGCGTCTCTCTCTCTCTGGTGGAGCTGACGGAAAGCAGGGACGGGGAGAACGGCGTCAGAAGGAGGAAGAAAGGAACGTTGAATGGGCTCTAGCGCGCCGAGGGGAGCAAATGGGCCAGGCCCACTCATCTGCCTCTCTCTATTTAAAACAAGCAGGCTTTCTTTTTAATCAAAAACAACTTTGGAATAAAATAGAGAAGTAAACCAAAATAAAAGGGAAAATAAAGAGGAATATAAATATGGGTCTCTAAAATGTTGCTCCTATTTGTAAAAATAGAAGTGGCATTTTAGAGCAAAACAAATTAATTGATTTTGTTATAAATCAGCCCCTGTTTTCAAATAAAACAAAAAGAAAATAGTTTCAAATCAGAGAGGTTTGACATCCACAATTATTTGAAAGAATTTACAAGAAAGATGAACATTTTTAAAACCCCCAAACAACAACATAATTATGCCTCAAACAAATATAAGAAGAGAGGGTTTTTGGGCTATGGTGCAACTTAATCTTTGAGGTCATTGTTGCACCCACACCAGACTCCACAATACCACACAAGCCACATGAATTCACCACAACAAGGTAGACAAGAAGAAGGCTAACACACAAATGATGATATGATGCATGAGATGCACATGAAATGACAACACATGAAATGATAACCACTTGACCACTTCCATAAGAAAGGTTCAACAAGGTCTCCACAATTGGAAAGGGGTACAAATAAGGAAAGAAACCATCTGGGCTGTTACAACTCTCCCACACTACAAGAGGATCTCGACCCGAGATCTAGGACTGGAAGAACTTTGGAAATTCGGAACGGAGGTGATCCTTGCGCTCCCAAGTGGCCTATTTGTAGGAATGATGTGACCATTGCATTTTGAGAAACTTGATTGAGTTATTGCAGGTCTTGCGCTCAGTCACTTCAAGAACTGCAACTGGATGCTCACGGTAGGCTAGGTCGGGTTGGAGGTCGATATCCTGGAGATCAACTGTGCGCTCGGGAGTCTTGAAGCATCTCCGGAGATGAGAGACATGAAACACGTCATGCACATTTGAGAAGTTGGAAGGAAGCTCGAACTGATATGCAAGATCGTCTCTCTTGCCAGCTATTCTGAAAGGCCCAACAAAACGAGGAGCAAGATTTCCTTTGATGCCGAAGCGCTGAGTGCCCTTCATGGGAGACACTTTGAGATACACGAAATCATCGAGCTGAAAAGTCATGTCACGATGCTTGCTATCGTAGTAGCTCTTTTGACGGGACTGCGCTGCTTTGAGATTATCCCGAATGACGCGACACATTTCTTCTGCTTCAGCAATCATGTCATTCCCAAGAATCTGACGCTCACTAGTCTCTGACCAATTGAGCGGGGTAGGACACTTCCTGCCATAAAGAATCTCGAATGGAGCCTTGCCTGAACTTGCCTCGTAGCTGTTGTTGTATGAAAACTCAGCAAAGGGTAGGCAGTCTTCCCACTTCATGCCAAACAAAATCACACAGGCTCTTAGCATATCCTCGAGGACGTGATTGACTCTCTCAACTTGCCCACTAGTCTGAGTATGGAAGGCTGTACTGAATCGAATCTTAGTACCCATCGCAGACTGAAATGAATCCCATAACTTGGAAGTAAAGATGCTTCCGCGATCCGAAGATATCAGCATTGGAACACCATGCAATGAGACTATCCTTGACGTATACAACTCTGCAAGCTGAGCTACCGAAATAGACTCCTTGACTAGAAGGAAATGAGCAACTTTGCTCAACTTGTCGATGATGACGAAGATGGCATCATTGCCTTTCTTGGACTTCGGAAACCCAGTGACGAAATCCATCTCAACATGATCGAATTTCCACTCAGGAATGGGCAAGGGATGCAAGAGACCTGCTGGACGTTGATGCTTTTCTTTCACTCTGCGACAGACATCACATTCATTGACGAACTGAGCAATTTCACACTTCATGCGAGTCCACCAGAAAGTCTGTTTCAGATCCTGATACATTTTGGAACTTCCTGGATGTATCGAGCGAAGGGAATTATGAGATTCTTCCATGATAACCTTCCTGAGATCCCCTTTCGGAACGACAAGGCTATCCTCGAAGAACAAGGTATCTTTGTCATCAACACTAAAGCACTTATATTTGGGAATGCTCTTTGCCAAGCCAATCTTAACTTTCTTCACCATTGCATCAAGAAGTTGAGCTTGCCGGACTTGGTCTTCCAAGGTAGGAGAAATCTAGAGATTAGCAAGAAATCCCTGAGGTACTAACTGAAGGTTGAGCTTCCTGAAAGATTCACAAAGATCAGGCTGGAGAGGCTTCAGAATGAGACTGTTGTAGTAAGCCTTTCTCCTCAAAGCATCTGCAATGACATTAGCTTTGCCTGGAGTGTAGTCGACGCTCGGATTGTAATCTTGGAGCATTTCTGCCCAACGAGTTTGCCGAAGATTAAGGTTAGGCTGGGTGAAGATGTATTTGAGATTCTTGTGATCGGTGTAGACCTCAACTCGTCTGCCCAACAAGAGATGTCTCCAAGTCATCAGAGCATATACCACTGCCGCCAACCCAAGATCATGAGTGGGTTAATTCTTCTCACTTGGCTTCAACTGCCTCGAGGTATAAGCTACCACTTTAATCTCTTGCGTCAGAACTGCACCAAGGCTTTGTAGAGAGGCATCACAGAACACTTGATAAGACTTTGAATCATCAGGAGGAATCAAGACTGGAGTAGAAGTGAGCTTCTCTTTGAGTGTGTAGAAGGCCAACTGACAGTCTGGAGACCACACATACTTCACACCCTTTCGAAGAAGACTTGAGAGAGTCTTAGCAATCTTGGAGAAATTCTCAATGAATCTTCTGCAATAGCTTGCAAGCCCGAGAAAGCTTCGAAGCTGCTTCACATTCTGGGGAGGTTCCCACTCAACAATTGCCTGCACCTTTGATCGATCAACTTTGATGCCCTCGGCACAGATGATGTGCCCAAGGTACACAACTTCCTTCAACCAGAACTCACATTTGGAAAACTTAGCATAGAACTTATGCTCTCTTAACTTATCAAGCACATGTTTGAGATGTTCTTCATGCTCTTCCTCAGTTTCCGAAAAGACCAGAATGTCATCAAGATACAACAAGACAAATTCATTCTTGAATGGGGAGAAGATATAATTCATCATCCTTCAGAAGGTCGGTGGAGCATTGGCCAGACCGAAATACATCACCGTGTACTCATACGAGCCAAAGCTAGAGATGACGGCAAAGGACAGTTTAACTGATGGCAAAGGCTTTGCCGTTAGTGTGCTGTCGGCAAAGGTACCGGCCAAGATTTTATTGGCAATCACCTTCTTTGCCGTCAGCTGAAGGTCGACTGACGGCAAAGACTTTGCCATTAGCTTTGTGGCACGGGCTGACGACAAAGAGCAGTGGCGGCAACGGCGCAGGCCGAGCTCCGTTAGAAGGTTAACGGCAGGCTTTGCCCATAGCCGTAGCAAAGCTGACGGCAAAGCTGAAACCCCTGGGTCCCCTAGGTCCCCTCTTTGCCCACAGCCGTAGTAAAGCTGACGGCAAAGCCGAAACCCCTGGGTCCCCTTGGTCGCCTCTTTGCCGATAGCTGGAGCACAGCTGACAGCAAAGCCAAAAATCTGGGAAAATTTGGTATTCCGAGAGTTGTCAGGATACACAGGCTGCCGCCACGTGTCTTCTTTGCCGTCAGTCCACCGACGGCAAAGCCGTTGCCGTCAGTAAGCTGTAGGTAAAGACCCTCTCTGCTTTTTTTCATATTTGTTTTCTGTTAATTCGCTGCATTTGCAAAACATAGATACAAACAACAACATATATATATTTGCCCAGCCCCTAAACAACACCACAAGTGCATCACAAAGTGCAAACAGCACAACACAAGGGCAAACAACACGGATATATGTAATTAAAGTGCAAACAAAATCACAAAGTATTACAAAGCATCACAAGTGCATCCACAAATACAATTGCATTACAAAGTTCATCTAAGACTACACAAGTGCATTACAAAGTCCCTCGAGCATCCATCCAAATGCCATGCTGCTTTATCAAAATCTGCATAATGAGAAAGAAGTTAGAAGAAGAATACAATAAGAAAGAAGTTATCTAAATTAAGCTAAGCAATTAGAAGAAGAAGTGGAAGAAGAAGAAGAAGAAGAACAAGAAGAAGAAGTGGAAGAAGTGGAAGAAGAAGAAGAAGAAGAAGATAGAGAAAAAGAAAGAAGAGAAGTTATCTTTTTCTCCTCTTTCTTCTTCTCTTATTTCTTCATCTCTTGTTTGTTCTTCTCTTCTGGTTTCTTTTAAAACTTTCTAAACTAATTATGTCATTTTTGAGCTCTAATATCAACTAGAGTTTACTAAGCTAACTAAACCATGGCTAATATCAACTAGAATTTACTAAGCTAACTAAAGCATGGCATAATCTAAGTTGATCTAAACAATAAGAAGAATAAGAAGGAGAGGAATAACTTACCGAATGCCAAGAAACGGAGGAGAAGCTCCATCTCTGTTGGTCGCTGGGTTGCTAGGGCTCTCACCAGGAGAAGTAAAGGGATCGTGGGATTCAACTCTGGAATGATGCCGCAACAAGGCAAGAGTTAAAATATGTGGTTAGCACGGCGAGAGACAATGGTATAAGACCGTGCAAGGTTGGTCATTGAAAGGGAACTCACCGTTCCCACCGGAGAAGGCATCGGCGGAGGGGGCGGCAAACCTTGCTTCTCACACATAGCCTGCAAATTAGTTTTCGAGGAGTCAAAGAAATAGCCTTGTTGCGTCTCACACATAGCCTTGCTTCTCACACAACTGACTTACCGCAACGAAGTCGTGCATGGCCTTTGCATGGGCATTATTGCGTGCCCTCTCCTCCTCAAGCAACCTCTGCGTATTCCGGTCCCTCTCCTCCAACAAGAGCCTGGTGGCCTCCCTCTCCTTCATAAGTGCGGCCTGCAACCACTCCTCAAAAGGAATTTTCATCATCCATCCAGGGACAAAAGAACGAAAGAAATAATGAAGAAAACTAACCTCGATGGCAAGATCAACTGGCCTCGCGCGTTGCCGTATTACAGGAGCGGAGCTCGTTTGCCTCGACTTGATTTGAGATAGAGTCTCAGTGATAGGGACGAAGCCATCACACATGGCCAGCGTGCCATGACTCTTACCGCCACCAGAGATCATTAACGCCTCTGGATCGATAGGATTCTGGCTCGGGTCAAAGTCAGGCCCGCGCAGCTGTTTGACCACCTCAGAATAAGACGTCATCTTGTTGTAGGCGGACAGGCTTGTGTACGCCGACGGCCCGTCCCCCTCAGAATATGCCTTCGCCGTCTTGTACGAGCCCTTATGGGCCATGCTAAACACGGCGTATCCCTCAGGCTCGGGTTGGTTATTGTGTTTGGCCTACACGAAAAGACAAAGAATTAGTACAACAAAAACATGAACGAACGAATTATTGATGAAACAAAACAAGGCACACATACCCATTTTTTGGCGTATTGCTTGACGTTGGCATTGCCTTGGTGGTGTGGCACACCAACCAATTGGGCACGACGGTCCTTGGCCATAGTGTGGGTGCTCAACCAAGCCTCTGTGCACCACCTGTCCACTATCATCTCCCAACAATCCATCTTATCGGCCAACCATCTCGGGGGCACCTATGAATGTAAGTTAATGAAGAATGCAACTAAGTATTATAACTAAATAGACCTAACTAGCCCTAAGAATTGATCTTTGGAATGTACATACCTCCATGTACTCGGTCTTATCAAGGAAAATCTTTCGAGATTCAGTCTTTGTCTTCGGCTCCCCTTGCTTGGCGTACCAATCTCGAACAGCCTGAACACGCAGCTCGTGCCTCGTGTTATTCAATAAACTCTTGCACTCTTTCACGAGGTTCTTCTTGGCCGTCTCCTCCGTCCCCTCCTCGACCCTAAAGTAACTCTGCAATTATGCCAAATACATGCACAGATGAATAGTGAAATGATTTGGAAGGAAATAACAATATATAACATTGTATACTTTTTATTGGGTAAAATAATAGTTACCCAAAAATCAGCCAACACCTTGTCGGCCACGCTCACGCAAACAACACCATTGACATGTGTGTTTTCCGGGAGCAGAGCGGCTTGGTAGTGCTCCCACTTGAGTCCTGGCTCGGGAACCATACCCTCACCGGGCAACTGCACTATCCCGGGGAAGTGCTCCCTAAGTAAAGCACCAAGGAGGAAGTTTGGATTCCGGGTATTCTGCGGGTAATCCCACCCCCTACATAATGATAAGGCAAAGACATTAGCTACTTGGTGAAATATAATGATATAAGGTACACAATATATATCAACTTACTTCTCGCCATCTGGCTTAATGAACGCCCTGTGCTGCAACTCCAATCGGTCTGGAACTCGTGTCATACCACGTTGGTAGACCGACTTGCTGGCAGCCCCCTCAGCCTCAGCCTCAGCCCCCTCCGCCTCAGCCTCCGCCTCAGCACCCTCCGCCTCAGCCCCCTCCGCCTCAGCCTCCGCCTCAGCACCCTCCGCCTCAGCCTCCGCCTCAGCACCCTCCGCCTCAGCCTCCGCCTCTGCCCCCTGCATCGGCGTCTGCTCCTGGACGGGAGGATCCCGCACCGGTGACACCCTCGTCTGCAAGGGTGAAGTGGCTGAGACAGAAGTAGCCGAGGGAGGTGGCGACTGGCTCCTATCATGCAGCCTCCCTCTCCCATGACCACGTCCTCTGCCTGTCTTCTTTCCTACGCCTCTCCCACGGGGCTCCTCGGCAGAGCTCTGCAACAAAGTTCTTCGTAGCTCCTCAACTTATCCCCGCCTGCCATGTCTCACCACCTGTAATGATAAATAGTTAAATAATTAGTACAAATTCAAGGACAATAATTAAATGAACAATAATAAATACATGAATAATTCAACTAATAATTGAATAATTAAACAACAATGTTTGGATGCATACAAAGTACTAATAGTCTGGATCATCTGTCTCTTCTCCATGGTCAATTGAAGCAAAATCATCATCAGTATCACACGTGTCGTCATGACTGATATCGTCATCGGGTTCAGGGACATCATGTGGAAGGCCTTTTTGTAACCGATCAAGCATTGATAGCTCATCGGCATTGGTAATTTCTTCTACTTCCACTTCTTTCTCATCATCACGTGAGTCTTGTTCCTCCGTGTTTAGGGTGGACGTAGAGCAGTTTCGGGTACGAAGTCGGACACCACGTGATTCTTGGAAGAATTCTCCATCATATGTTATTGGGTCAATTTGAGTTTCATAATCGTCTTCATTTGGGGGAGGTGGTCTAAGATGTGGCGGCACATCGAACACGACATACCAACCTTCTAGGTTCTTAACACTTTGACGACAGTATGGCAGATAGAAAACTTGGGTGGCCTGTTGAGCCACAATATAGACATCGGCACCGCTTAACTGCCTGTCTTGTCGAATTTCGACAATCCCAAGATGTTCATGAGTCCGTCTTGTCTTAGTAGGATCGAACCAATGACATTTGAACACAACAACGTTCGGAGGATTTTCACCATAATAATGAAGTTCGTAGACTTCTTCAAGTCTTCCATAATACTCCACACCTCCCTCACCTATAGCAGAGACACCGGAATTGTTTGTTTTTCGACCGGGCATTGAAAGCTCTTTGCTAGCAGTACGAAAGCGATACCCGTTGATGTCGTACTTCTGAAATGTACGGACCTTAAAGTCAAAACCATTAGCTATTTGTCTCAATTCATCGTCGACTTGCTCATCTGAATTAGCCTAGAAGTTAAGAAAAGATAGAGTTTGGTGTGTTACTCATGAGTAATAGCAACAAAGGAAATCACTTATTATATATAAGGGAGGTACCGTTTTTTTGAACCAAGAGATGAAACCGGGATAGCCGCCTCCTGTCTTTTCAAGAAGTTCATACTCGAGAATGGATTCTTTTTCGATTGCAACACCATTCGAGAATTGTTCGACGTATCGACCGTATCAATTAATAATAGTTGTTAGACACAAAACTTGTTAAAAGTTGCGAAACAATGTACAGAGCACTTACTCGATGTATGGCCGAACTTCTATTAAATTGTTCAATATATCCATCGTTACTGTGCGCCTCTCCTCGACGCACAACTTTGGTTTTCCCACACCAGAAGGTGCGAGCTTCCCTTTGAAAAGGTTGAGATTGGATTCACGTCGTTTGGGGTCGCCCAGATTGTACCGAGGCTTTGGATTATGCAAGCTGTGCATAGTGGCATCATAGTGTGCTGTTACGAAGTTTGCCGCCTCCTCGGTAATGAACGCCTCGGCCATCGATGCTTCAATTCTACATTTATTTTTACATTTTCCTCGAAGTGTCTTCTGCATTCTTTCAGTTGCGTAGCACCAACGATTTTGCATAGGGCCACCCAATCTTGCCTCGGTTGGGAGATGCAAAATCATGTGTTGCATCGGATTAAAGAAGCCCGGTGGAAAAATCTTCTCTAACTTGCAGAGCAACTCAGGCGCCAACTCTTCCATGTCATCTATCAAGGCACGCGACAACTCTTTAGCACAAAGAACTCGGAAGAAATAGCTCAACTCGGCCAATACTAGCCATTCAGCCTCGGGGATATAGCCACGCAACATCACCGGCATTATCCGCTTAAGCCATATGTGCCAATCATGACTCTTGAGCCCAAAAATTTTCATTTTTTCAATGCTCGCTCCCCTCGCTAGATTCGCAGCATATCCATCGGGGAACAACAACTTTTTTTGCACCCACAAGAGGATTTCCCTTATTGCTCCCTTCTCAAGATTGTACCAGGCAGGTGGTTTGGACCAATTTTTTCTTCCTTTCGGTTCTCGCATGTTTAGTGATGGCCTATCACACAGAGTCTCCTGGTCAACTCTAGCCTTTGTATTATCTTTGCCCTTATCAGTGCCGAAAAATTTGCCAAGAAGGGACTCGGCGATATTCTTTTCAGTGTGCATCATGTCAATGTTGTGTGGAAGTAAGAGGTCTTCGAAGTAGGGGAGATCCCAGATGCATGGCTTGTGGGTCCAGGCGTGTTCCTCATTATAACCCAAGAAATACCCTGGACGGTTTGGATCAGGCTCCATAGATTTTAACTGTTCATTAATTTGTGCCCCCGTCAACGCAGGTGGTGCTGATTGTTTGACAACTTTACCTTTCATGAAATTCTTCTTGTCTTTTCTGAATGGATGGTCCATAGGCAAGAACTGTCTATGCAAGTCAAAGCAGGAATACTTCCCACCCGCCGGCAACCAATGAAACTTAAGAGCTGCCTTGCATTGTGGGCATGGGAACCTTCCATGCACACACCAAGCAACGAAAAGCGCAAATGCTGGCAGATCATGCAATGAGTATTGGTACCAAACATACATTTGAAAGTTCTCTTTCTTAGCCGCGTCGTATGTGTTGACCCCATTCACCCAAGCTTCTTTCAAGTCATCCATCAGCGGTTGCATGTACACACTCATATTCTTCCCCGGGTAGTTTGGCCCTGGAACTATCAATGTCAGAAATATGTGCTTTCTTTGCATAATGCATGATGGTGGAAGATTGAGGGGAATGACAAATACAAGCCAACAACTATATTGGGTAGCCGTCATACCAAAAGGATTGAACCCATCGAGGCTGATGGCAATTCGACAATTCCTTGGTTCTTTAGCTTTTTCCTTATGTATACTATCGAATGCCTTCCATGCGTCACCATCTGAAGGGTGTACCAACATCGGAACTCAGTGTTCATCTAATTCTTTCCTAATTCCATGTTTGTGCCATGTCATCTATTTTGCTGTTTCTTCGAGCATGTAAAGTCGTTGAAGTCTTGGTAGGATCGGCAGATACCATAGGACACTCACGGGGATTTTGCTCTGCTTCTTCTCACCTTCACCGTTTTCTACCTCAACATATCTGGAGGACTTGCAAAATGGACAATATGTTTCGTCCGCATACTCTTTCCTAAATAAGGCACATCCCTTCTCACAAGCATGTATCTGCTCATACGGCATCTTGAGTGCACTAAGGATTTTGTCTGACTCATATAGGTTTGAAGGCATAATATGACCTTTTGGTAGAAAGCGCCCAAATAGGGTCATCACTAAGTCAAACAGGTCTCTTCCAATGTTGAACTGGGCTTTCAGAGCCATTACTTGTGCGATGGCATCTAGCTGAGAAATCTTAGTGTGCTCGTGAAGAGGACGTTTTGAAGACTCCAACATGGCATAGAAGGCTTTCGCGGATTCCTCCATCTCTTCGTCCTTGTTCCGAGCATCATCAAAGTCATCCACCATGTCTTCAATCCCTGTACCATAATCATCGGTGCGCCGACGCAACACCTCGTCTCTGATACGTTGGGTCGACTCACCATGAAATGTCCACAAGGTATAGCCGGGAGTAAAACCACACATCTACAGGTGTTTACCCATTACATCCTTTGTGTGTCGCGAATAATTCTTGCACTTAGTGCAGGGGCACCATGTTTTTGGCTGGCCTTTAGAAAACGCCGTTTCCACGAATTCATAGGTTTTGCTCAACCATTCATCAGTCATATCTCTCTGACTATGGTGACCGGTGTACATCCATTCACGATCAGTCATTCTGGCAAGCTAGCTACATAGTATCCACATATAAAACAATATAAATTATCAATTCATCAAGTATGTTAAATTAATTATGGCCATTTTTTAATCATGGTTAATACATTGGGATGCACGGCATGCACACCTACCAGCTACTAGGTAAAGATGGGTCCTAATCCCACCCGAGTATGTGTAGATTGGGTCATTTCCCCATGCTCTGCTCCCGACCCAACGCAAAATTTCGGCAGCACCTCCCCGCTGTTCTCCTAATACACGTCTCGGCAACTAACCGAGAGGATGTGTACCCGGAGAACAACAAGGAGGAGCTGTCGAAACTCTGCATGGGATCCGGAGCAAAGCGTGGGAAACGACCCAATCTACACATACCCGGGCTGTCCATGGATAACGTTGGACAATTCGAAAGAATCACCGTTATAAATATGCAAATGCATGCATATTTATGACAGGAACTCTTTCGAACGGGAGACGCATATTGGTTACGCAACACCTTTGCATTTTAATACTAAAAATACCTAGCTAGATAGTGTCATCAGCACGAAGGCCGGAAGAGAGCAAAATAAAGGGGGTGGAGGAGGAGTTAACAAATGTGCTCACTTTCGAATGCAGGGGAGGTCGTCGAAAACCAAACCCTCGCGGGGAAGCTACTGCACATTTAAATGCACTCAATCAACACAAATACGCACTCGCGGTAATTAAGCTAACTAATACTAACATCTATTAATAATAATTTATTATTCAAGTTTTGTTACTCTTCTCTTCTTCTATTTCTTTTCTTCTTATTATTTTGTTTCTATTGCTAACAGCTAGCTAACTAATACTAACAGCTAGCTGACTAATACTAACAACTAGCTAACTAATACTTACATGTACTAACATCTATTGCTAACTAAATCTAACTAAAAATCTACCACTAAGTAATTGCTAACTAAATTTAACTAAAAATCCACTACTAACAGATCTAACTAAGGCCTCCTTTGATTTGAAGGATTTTTCATAGGAAAAACGCAGGAATGCAAATTCCATAGGATCTTACTAAGGCCTGCATTTCAAACGTTTCATTTGTTTCATATTCATGTACTTTTCCTCTGTTTTTCAATCCTTAGTTTTACACATGCATCTTCTATTCTTAAATAGTTTCAACCCACAAAGTATTTTTCCTAAGCATGCAATGCTTCCACACCAACAAACCATGCATTTATGCCACATAATTAATCTACAATCCCACTACATATATTTTCTATGCATGCAACCCTTTTCTATTCTTAAATAGTTGCAACCCACAAAGTATTTTCCTAAGCATGCAACGACTTCCACACCAACAAAACATGTATTTTCCTAAGCATGCAACGACTGCCAAATCACTAGTTCCGATAGTTTTCCTACATTTTTCCTATTCCTATGTTTTTGCGATCCTGTAAATCTAAGAGGCCCTAACATAGAAAAAATAAACTAAAAAAAGAAAAAAAGGGGGAGGAGGAGCTCACCGGCGAGTCGGGGCGGGGCTGGCGCAGGGCAGCGACGGGGCGGGGCTGCCGTGGGGCAGAGGCGAGTAGGGGCGGCGCGGGGCAGAGGCGGGTAGGGGCGGGAGCGGGGCAAAGGCGAGTAGGGGCGGCGCCGGCGAGTACGGGCGGGCGCGGGGCGGCGCGGGGGCCGATGCCTCGGGGCGGGGCGATGCCGGGGTTGGCGCGGGGCGGCGCCGGCGAGTAGGGGCGGCGCGGGCGGCGCAGGGCGGCGCGGCGCAGGGCTAGTAGGGTCGACGATGGCGCCGGGTCGGGAGAGCTGGGTGGGAGAGGTGAGAGAGAAGAGGGGTTAGGTTGTGGCGTGCACAGGGGGGATAACCACCCGACTATGCCGTCAGCTGGCTGTCGGCAAAGACAGCCGTTAGGCTTTGCCGTGAGCTGGCTGTCGGCATAGACGACTCTCGTTAAGCCGTGGTCGAACGTGGGACCGAGAACCTCCCTATGCCGTTAGCCGGCCTTTGCCGTCAGTCTTTCGCCCCTTTGCCGTCAGCTGGCTGACGGCTTAGATAGAGCGGACGCCATAGAGTTTCTATGCCGTCAGCCGCGCCTATGCCGTCAGCATTATTTTCGGCTGAGGGTAAAGCCTCTATGCCGTCAGCCCCGTGAAAATGCTGACTGGAAAGCCAAAAGCTGTTGGCAAATTAGATTTTTCCAGTAGTGGCTTGTCCTGAAGGCACTCTTTGGAATGTCCTCTTCGCGAATGCGAATCTGATGGTAGCCCATCCTGAGATCAAGCTTCGAGAAGATCTTAGCCCCTTTCAATTGCTCAAAGAACTCATTGATGTTGGGAAGTGGATACTTGTTTATGATCGTCTTCTTATTCAATGGATGGTAGTCGACACAGAGTCGGTCCGTGCCATCCTTCTTCTTGACGAAAAGAACTCCACAACCCCAAGGAGATGAGCTTGGTCTGATCAGACCCAGACGCTCTTGCTCATCAAGTTGTTTCTTCAGCTCCTTCAACTCTTCTGGACCCAGTTTGTACGGTCGCTTGCACACTGGTTCAGTACCCGGTTCAAGCTCAATTACGAATTCAACTGCCCGGTGCGGAGGCATTCCTGGCAGCTCTTCGAGAAATACATCTTCATACTCGCAGACCAGTGGGACTTGAGAAATTGGAGAGATCTCACCCTTCTCATTCAAGGAAAACAAACGGACAATGTCATCACACGCCACGAAGATAATAACGTCCTCCGAAGGATGAGTTAGCTTCACTTCTTTAGCTTCACAATCAATAGACGCCTTGGTCATAGCCAACCAATCCATCCCAAGGATCAAACCAATATCAGAGTTGCCAAGGACAATAGGAGAAGCCAGAAAGGCATAATTGCCCATCTTGACAGAGATATCCGGAACTATGCGACTAGAATTCAAAATCAAAGAAGGAGAGACCACCGACATAGGCTTAGGCAAATCTTCGTAATCAAACTCATGCTTGACGAAAAATGACTTTGACATAAAGCAATGCGAAGCACCAGTATCAAACAAGACTTTTGTAGGAGAATCATTAATCAAGAGATTACCCATTACCACGTCTGAGGAGTTATCTGCTTTAGCTGCATTGACCATATTGACTCTCTCAGACCTGGGATTGAACTTCACCATAGAATTGCCTGGAGGCTTCCTTTGAGGAGGGGGCGGAAGACGCTGCTGAGAGGTGCACTTGTTGGAGTAGTGACCCTTCTGTCCACACTTGTGACAAGTAACATCTGACAGCGAACGGAACTGCACTTGAGGATTCCCTTGCTTTTGCTGCTGAAACCTCTGCTGGAAAGCTGGGTTGGGTGGGTGGAAAGAACCACGACCACCTGACTGCTTGAACTGCTGAGTCTGCAGAGGAGGAGGAGGAGACACCCAATATTTTTGCTGCTTCTGGACCACCTGAGTTGAGGGCGATGAGCTGGAATCTCTGAAACGCTTCCTCGAATTCTCCACTCTGAGCTAAGCTACCTCAGCCCTGAGAGCCAAGTTATAGAACTTATCAAACTAATCAGGATCGTGCAAGGCAAGGGCCAACTGCAAGTCCTCTCTCAGACCACCTCTGAACTGATAGATCTTGCTCTTCTGATCTGGAATGTCCTGCAAAGCATATCGAGCCAGCTCGTGGAACTCGACATTGTACTTGTACACAGAGGATCCTCCTTGTTTCAAGCGTCTGAACTTCTCACGCATCTCTTACACATAGCTAGACGGGATATAGTGAGATCTAAAATATTTGCAGAAATCGTCCCAACTGATCATTCTGCCTCCCGTGGAGTCCTTCAACTGCTGCCACCAAACTGCTTCCTGCCCCTTGAGGTGAAACGTTGCAAACTTCACGAAGTCCTCTGGACGGACATTGCTGCACTCAAAGTGTTTGTTCATGTCCCGAATCCAGTCCTCAGCGTTGAATGGCTGGTCACAAGACGTGAAGGACTTCGGCTGGTTCGCCAGGAATTGATTCAGAGATGCAAACTGATGACCACCATGGTTGAAATTGCCCTGCTGCTGATTGTTCCTCTCTTGCAACAGCTGAATTAACATCTGGGTGTTAGAATTTGTTGCAGCCATCACCGCTTGCCATGCCTCTGGAGGAGGAGGCGGCGGCGGCGGAGGAGGCGGTGGCGGAGGATCAGCACCCTCGTGACCCGGATTCTGGCGAGTTGGTGGAGCCATCCTGAAGAGGGACAACACATTAGACCAGAGAATAACATTCAAGGTAAAGCTGAATCAATAGGCAGAAATATCTGAACAAGAATACTTAGCAATTGCATTTGAACAATACATAGTAAGAATGCTTCCTCAAAGTGACTGCCGACAACATCTGATTAAAGACCACTCCCAAACCAAGTATGAGCTAGAACTGCTCGGAACAAACGTATGACAGAGATTCCATCTGATATCTTCGTGGATATGATCGCATGGGCTCGAGCTTACAGTAGCCATCCTGTGCAAGTGCACACGACATACGAAGCGTCCCCGAGTCGTAGCAAGGTACAAGGACACATAAGGCACAACGAGAACCGCTGTAAGACAACTGTGAACAAAAGGACCCACTGAATGTCGAATCCCAACCTCACATCATGCATGTGTAGGAAGAATGCCCTATAAGTCACTACCTGATATCCCACCTATGAATTCCTGAAATATCTGGTCATGCAATCTGGTCATCGGATACAAGGAGTAATATATCACTCAACTCCTATACTAACCCGTCCAGTGTATCACATCCGTCAACACATAACCAGAATCTCGGAACTTCATCTAACACAGACCCTCGTAATCACAACGATACAAAGTGTGGCGATACATCTAGAACTCTCTGCACCAGTACTGGGGAAGCTGGTCTCCTCTCGTCACTACTAGTATTGAAGCAATTACGAACATCCTCCGTCGTGAGATACTAAGAAATCTGAATGATAGTGATGTGCTCAAGAATCCCCTGGAGCTCAACTCCCCGGAAGAAATCAAGTCAGACAAGAGGCACCAAGACAGAACTCTGTCGCATCAACATCATATAGATTCCAAAAATATCCGCGTGATCCTAAAAAAATTTGAGCAAGAAGAGGAGTAGAATTAAGATTTCCTAAGTCGAGAACCTCACCAGAGCATAGAAGAGGAGAAAAAAGAAACCTACTCTCCGATACAACTAAGACTCAAATAGTTTTGCTAGACTCGACTCGGCCAAGTTCGATCACACAAAGGCTCCTATGGTCGTAAGGCTCCGATTACCAACTTGTAATGACTAAGATGCGACCATTTCCTTATTGGGGGGGGGGGAGGCCTCAAAAAGGGAAAGGGGCGCATTGATCTGTCTCCAATGTATCTATAATTTTTGATGGTTTCATGCTATTATCTTGTCAAACTTTGGATGTTTTGCATGCCTTTTATATATTTTTTGGGGCTAACTTATTAACTCAGTGCCAAGTGCGAGTTCCTGTTTTTTTTCATGTTTTTGACCCCTTTCACAGGCGATTCTGAAACGGAGTCCAAACGGAAGAAAATCCCCGAAAAGATTTTTTCCATAACGGAAGAAGATCGGGAAGCTTGAGAGCCAAGGCAGGGGAGCCTCAGGGGCCCCACAAGCCACCACCCTGCGGCCAAGGGGGGAGGCCGCGACACACAGGCTTGTGGGCCCCCTGGCGCCTCTGCCCTAGGGGTTGCGCCTATATATTCCCTAAAAATACCAAAAAACCACGAGATCATCGAAAGTACTTTTTCGCCGCCACAAACTTCTCTCTCCGCAAGATCCCATGTGGGGCACGTTCTGGTGCGCTGCCGGAGGGGGATTCGGATACGGAGGGCTTCTTCATCAACACCATGACCTCTCCGATGATGCGTGAGTAGTTCACCATAGACCTACGGGTCCATAGCTAGTAACTAGATGGCTTCTTCTCTCTCTTGGATCTTCAATACAAAGTTCTCCATGATCTTCATGGAGATCTATCCGATGTAATCTTCTTTTGCGGTGTGTTTGTCGAGATCCTATGAATTGTGGATTTATGATCAGATTATCTATGAATCTTATTTGAGTTTCTTCTGATCTCTCTTATGCATGATTTCATATACTTGTAATTCTCTTCGAGTTGTGAGTTTTGCCTGGCCAACTAGATCTATGATTCTTGCAATGGGAGAAGTGCTTGGTTTTGGGTTCATACCGTGCGGTGACCTCACCCAGCGACAAAAGGGGTAGCGAGGCACGCATCATGTTGTTGCCATCAAGGGTAAAAAGATGGGGTTTTCATCATTGGTTTGAGATTATCCCTGTACATCATGTCATCTTGCTTAAGGCGTTACTCTGTTCGTCATGAACTCAATACACTAGATGCATGCTGGATAGCGGTCGATGTGTGGAGTAATAGTAGTAGATGCAGAAAGTATCGGTCTACTTGTCTCGGACGTGATGCCTATACGTATGATCATTGCCTTAGATATCATCATGACCTTGCGCGGTTCTATCAATTGCTCGACAGTAATTTGTTCACCCACCGTGATCTTTGTTATTTTGAGAGAAGCCTCTAGTGAACACTATGGCCCCTGGGTCTACTCCACACCATATTTGCAGCCTTACACTTTTTACTTCGTTGCACTTTCCGCCTTCAGATCTCACTTTGCAAACAATCTTGAAGGGCTTGACAACCCCTTTGAAGCGTTGGGTGCAAGCTTGTTTGTGATTCGCAGGTACTCTAGACTTGACGAGACCCTCCTTCTGGATCGATACCTTGGTTCTCAAAACTGAGGGAAATACTTACTGCTCCTGTGCTGCATCACCCTTTCCTCTTCAAGGGAAAAAACCAACGGAAGCCCAGTCTCCGTCAACGTGTCATTTTCTGGCGCTGTTGTTTGAGAAGTAGCAGAAGGATTTCTGGCACCGTTGCCGGGGAGGATCAAGTCAAGAACTCATCCAAGTAGGTGTCGCAAACTCATCTCTTGCATTTACTTTGTTTGCTAGTTGCCTCTCGTTTCCTCTCCCCCTTCACCAATTTGCCTTTTTCGTTCGCCTTTTTCGTTTGCCTTTCCTTTGCTTGTGTGCTATGTGCCTTCAAAATGATTGCATCTTCGCTTGCTAAGAATCTAGTGACATGGATCCTCATCCACTTGCTAATCTTTTCAAGAGGTCCAACTATGTTGAACCAGTTGCTAGTGAGTTTTGCTCACTAGATTATCTTTATGGAGTTTTGCTTGAGATGCGTGAATCTTAAAATTGTGATGAATAAATTCATCAAGTGATTCACGAGGGCTCCTTGGATGAAAAGCATGATCGCAATGGTTTCACTATAAATTCTATTAGTGACAATCATGCTAAAATTATGCAAAACCCTAAGCTTGGGGATGCTAGCCTTGCTATGTCCACTACTTGTTGCAAAGATCATGATTGGGGTGATGATTTTTCTTTTGATCTTGAAATTTTTTTCAAGCCCCAAGATGAATATGATATTTGCAATATTATTGAAAGTGGGTTCAGAGAAGTCATGACTTTAGATGATAATCCCACTATTTTTGAAGAGCGTCAACTTTGCATGCATGTGGATCATGAAAAGAATATCCTATGTGATAGCTATATCATTGAATTTGAATATGATCCCACATGTAATGAGAGACGAAAATATTGTGGTAGAAACTTTCATGTTACTAAATCACCTCTCGTGATGTTGAGATTGCTCTTGTCTCTTTATTCTTCCTTGCATATGGCAGCTATTGGTTGTCTTGACAATTTGTTTTCCTATAAAATGCCTATGCATAGGAAGTATGTTAGACTTAGATGTCATTTTCACCTGCTTTAGGATGCTCTCGTTGTGCTTCAGTTCTTGTCTTTTGTGAGAGCATCATTGAATGCCTAGCTAAGGGCGTTAAACAATAGCACTTGTTGGGAGGCAACCCAATGAATTTATCTTTTTTTCCCCTGTTTTATTGCGTCCACACCATCATAATTCTATTGTTATTGTGTTTTTTGTGTTTCTTTTTGTGTTAGAGCCAAGCAAAACCTTTATGACTAGTCTTGGTAATGGTTGTTTGATTCTGCTGGAAAAAGACATAAAATTTTCGCTCAAGAGATGATTTTTAATTTTTATTCAGAAAGCGGTTTTGAGTTGATTCTTTTTGCTTCTGGTTGATATGCCTTTTGCCCAGGCAGTCGTAATTTTTCAGATTTTGTGAGGTATCAGAAGTATACGAAGTATAGAGATTGCTTCAGACTGGTCTGTTTTTGACAGATTCTGTTTTTGTTGAGTTGGTTGCTTGTTTTGATGAAACTATCGTTAGTATGGGGGGGTACTAGCCATGGAAAAGTGAGAGTACAGTAGCCCAACACCAATATAGATAGAATTCAAGTTTGCTACAGTACCAAAAGAAGTGGTAGTTTGTTTTCTTGTGCTAATGTTATCACGAGTTTCTGTTTAAGTTTCGTGTTGTGAAGTTTTCAAGTTTTGGGTGATGTTCTCATGGACGATGAGATAAGGAGTGGAAAGAGCTCAAGCTTGGGGATGCCCAAGGCATCCCAAGCCAAATTCAAGGACACCAAAAAGCCTAAGCTTGGGGATGCCCCGGGAAGGCATCCCCTCTTTCGTCTTCAATCTATCGGTAACATTACTTGGAGCTATATTTTTATTCACCACATGATATGTGTTTTGCTTGGAGCGTCTTGTATGTTAGGAGTCTTTTATTTTTGTTGTGTCACAATCATCCTTGCTGCACACCTTTTTGAGAGAGAGAGACATGCACTGCTTCACTTATATCTTTTGAGCTAGATACTTTTGCTCATAGTGCTTCACTTATATCTTTTGAGCTAGATACTTTTGCTCTTTGTGCTTCAATTATATCTTTTAGAGCACGGCGGCGCGTGATTCGGTAGTTGGCTTATGCTATGAAAGTAGTCCCAAAGGTGATAGATACCCAAAGAGGATGCAAAAACCTCCATCTTCATGTGCATTGAATAGGAAGAGAAGTTTTGATTCCTCTCAAATAGTTTTGAGACGTGGATTTGGTAATATTAAGAGCTATGTTAGTAGGGTGTTGTTAATCTAGAAGTACTTGTGTTGAAGTTAGTGATTCCCGTAGCATGCACGTATGGTGAACCGCTATGTTAGGAAGTCGGAGTATAATTGATCTATTCATTGTCATCCTTTGTGTTGAGGTCGGGATCACGCGATGGTTAACACCTACCAACCCTTCCCCTAGGAGTATACGTTTAGCACTTTGTTTAGATTACTAATAAAAAGTTTTGCAACAAGTATGTGAGTTCTTCATGACTAATGTGAGTCCATGGTATAGATGCACTTTCACCTTCCACCATTGCTAGCTTATCTAGTGCCGCGCAATTCTCGCCGGTGCACAAACCCACCAAATTGGTTCCTCAAAACAGCCACCATACCTACCTACTATGGCATTTTCATAGCCATTCCGAGATATATTGCCATGCAACTCCCACCGTTCCATCTCATGACTTGTGCCGTCACTCTCATATTGCCATTGCATGATCTTAAGATAGCTAGCGAGATGTTTCAACGTCATACGCCATGCTAGATCGTTGCACATCGCGGTACACTGCCGGAGGCATTTCCTATGGAGTCATCATCATTGTGATCTTTGAGCTATGAGTAAATAAAAGTGTGATGATCATCATTATTAGAGCATTGTCCCATGTGAGGAAATAAAAAAAAGAGGCCAAAGAGCCCAAAAACAAAAAAAAGAGAAAATAAAAGAAAAGAAAAAAAGAGGCCTAAGAGCCCAAATGAAAAAAAGAAAAGAGAGAAAAAGAGAGAAGGGACAATGTTACTATCTTTTTCCACACTTGTGCTTCATAATAGCACCATGTTCTTCATGATTGAGAGCTTCTTGCTTTGTCACTACCATATGCTAGTGGGAATCTTCATTATATAACTTGGCTTGTATATTCCAATGAGGGGCTTCCTCAAAATTGCCCTAGGTCTTCGTGAGCAAGCAAGTTGGATTCACACCCACTAGTTTTCCTTTTGAGCTTTCACATACTTATAGCTCTAGTGCATCTCTTGTATGGCAATCCCTACTCATTCACATTGATATCTATTAATGGGCATCTCCATAGCCTATTGATACGCCGAGTCAATGTGACCATCTCCTCCTTTTTGTCTCACAACCACCACCACACTCTATTCCACCTATAGTGCTATATCCATGGCTCGGGATCATGTATTGCATGATAGTTATAAAAAGTTTGAGAAAGTAAGAGTGCGAAAACAATTACTTGGCCAATACCGGGGTTGTGCATGATTTACATTAGTTGTGTGAGGATGGTGGAGCATAGCCAGACCATATGATTTTGTAGGGATAACTTTCCTTGGCCTTGTTATTTTCAAAGTTCATGATTACCTTGCTAGTTTGCTTGAAGTATTATTGTTTTCATGTCAATAGCAAACCATTGTTTTGAATCTTACGGATCTGAACATTCATGTCACGTGAAAGAAGTTGCAAAGGAAAACTATGCTAGGTAGCATTCCACATCAAAAATTCATTTTTTATCACTTCCCTACTCGAGGACGAGCAGGAGTTAAGCTTGGGGATGCTTGATACGTCTCCAACGTATCTATAATTTTTGATGGTTTCATGCTATTATCTTGTCAAACTTTGGATGTTTTGCATGTCTTCTATATATTTTTTGGGGCTAACTTATTAACTCAGTGCCAAGTGATAGTTCTTGTTTTTTCCATGTTTTTGACCCCTTTCAGAGGAGATTTTGAAACGGAGTCCAAACGGAAGAAAATCCCCGAAAAGATTTTTTCCGTAACGCAAGAAGATCGGGAAGCTTGAGAGGCAAGACAGGGGAGCCTCAGGGGCCCCACAAGCCCCCACCCCGCGGCTAGGGGGAGGCCGCGGCCCACAGGCTTGTGGGCCCCCTGGGCGCCCTCTGCCCTAGGGGTTGCGCCTATCTATTCCCTAAAAATACCAAAAATATCAGGAGATCATCGAAAGTACTTTTCCGCCGCAGCAAGCTTCTGTCTCCGCAAGATCCCATGTGGGGCACGTTCTGGTGCCCTGCCGGAGGGGGATTCGGATACGTAGTGCTTCTTCATCAACACCATGACCTCTCCGATGATGTGTGAGTAGTTCACCATAGACCTACGGGTCCATAGCTAGTAACTAGATGGCTTCTTCTCTCTCTCTTGGATCTTCAATACAAAGTTCTCCATGATCTTCATGGAGATCTATCCGATGTAATCTTCTTTTGTGGTGTGTTTGTCGAGATCCGATGAATTGTGGATTTATGATCAGATTATCTATGAATCTTATTTGAGTTTCTTCTCATCTCTCTTATGCATGATTTCATATCCTTGTAATTCTCTTCGAGTTGTGGGTTTTGTCTGGCCAACTAGATCTACGATTCTTGCAATGGGAGAAGTGCTTGGTTTTGGGTTCATACCGTGCGGTGACCTCACCCAGTGACAGAAGGGGTAGCGAGGCACACATCGTGTTGTTGCCATCAAGGGTAAAAATATGGGGTTTTCATCATTGGTTTGAGATTATCCCTCTACATCATGTCATCTTGTTTAAGGCGTTACTCTGTTCGTCATGAACTCAATACACTAGATGCATGCTGGATAGGGGTCGATGTGTGGAGTAATAGTAGTAGATGCAGAAAGTATCGGTCTACTTGTCTCGGACGTGATGCCTATATGTATGATCATTGCCTTATATATCGTCATGACTTTGCACGGTTCTATCAATTGCTCGACAGTAATTTGTTCACCCACCGTGATATTTGCTATTTTGAGAGAAGCCTCTAGTGAAAACTATGGCCCCCGGGTCTACTCCACACCATATTTGCAGCCTTACACTTTTTACTTCGTTGCACTTTCCGCCTTCAGGTCTCACTTTGCAAACAATCTTGAAGGGATTGACAACCCCTTTGAAGCGTTGGTTGGAAGCTTGTTTGTGTTTAGGCAGGTACTCTGGACTTGACGAGACCCTCCTTCTGGATCGATACCTTGGTTCTCAAAACTGAGGGAAATACTTACTGCTCCTGCACTGCATCACCCTTTCCTCTTCAATGGAAAAAATCAACGCAAGCCCAGTCTCCGTCAACGTGTCAATTTCTGGCGCGGTTGTTTGAGAAGTAGCACGCATCTACACGTTTCGCAAGCGAGATAATCATACCATTAGATAACTAAAAGAGTGACAAGTAGGGCATACACTTGCCATCTGATAATAACATAGTCATAGTCATACAGGCACACTTATTCAGAACATGGTATGGTCCAGCTACGGACAATAAGAAAATAGATAAAGCTATGACATCCCGCATGCTGGCCCCACAATCACGACCACAGCCTCTAGTCCTCCGGATAAGTCACGTACAGTCTGCCAGAGTCCTCATCGAACTCCCACTTCAACTGGCTGTCATCAGGATCTCCTCCATCAGGCGTACCTGTACCTGTGGGTGTTTGCAGTAAACCGTGAGTCACGAGGACTCAGCAATCAAATGACCTTGGTATCGGATGTAGCCGAGTTAATGGGTGAGGAAGGTTAAGTGTATGGGTTTGCAGCAACCTAAGCATATATGGTGGCTACCTTGCGATGCTCAGAGTAAACATATGGTGGTCTACGCAAGTCGGTCGAATACTAGATTGATCACTAAGTGATCCTGAACACCTACTTACGTCGGAGATAACCCCACCGTGTTCTTGATCAGAGAAGGATCTCCGAAAGAGACAGTCACGGTTACGCACTCAGTTGGCAGTTCTATTAGAAATACTTGAAGTTGTCTAGAACCGGATGTTAACAAAATATCCATATTTGCCACATAACCGCGGGCACAACTTTTCGAAAGATTAACCCTGCAGGGGTGCTCCAACTAGTCCATTACAAATTACCACAGGCCGCATAGTGATCCTCTATCACGAAACTCGTGATCTCGTCGGATTCCTAGGAGGAAAACCTCAAATTTGAGGAGACCCAAAGTTTCACCGGAATCCTAATACGCAAGATATATCGCTAAGGTAAGACAAATTTGGCAAGACCTCCCGACGTGTCGACGAACCCGATAGGAGCCGCGTATCTCGTTCTCAGGACACGGTCGGATGAGCGCAACATACAGTGGCCTAATATAAATCTCCCGAGCTGCCCCGGGTTGGCCCCGAACACGACTCTAGTTTGGACCAACACTCATGAGGAGCACCGGCCCGGGTTGTTGATTAATTCCTTGGGGTAGCTATTCCCTATGCATTTAATTATTAGGTTATTAGCAGATTAAAACCAAAGTTCGGTCCTACCAGACAAGCCTTAAGACAATACGATTTATCAAGGGGGTCCCCATAACAACCCCGAACGTGTTAGGAGCGCTCAGTTATGGATTCAAACACCGGTAGCTGAAACTAAGGCGGCAACAACGGAACAAACCACCCGGCAAAAGGCTAGGCCTTCCGCTATTTACCAAGTATATAGGTGCATTAATTAAATAGCAGTTTAAACATAATGATATCAAAATGCCCATGTTATCACATGGACCAGCTGGCACCTGCAACTAGCAAAGCTATCCATTAGAGGTTGAGCAAGCCTACTGAGCCAAACAATATTTAATAGGAATGGGAAGTGTTTGTGGTTCATGGCAAAGACAGATGGCATATATATCATGTGTAGGCAGCAAGCATGTAACGATGGAAACGTGATTCTAAGCATAACAAAGCTAGAAACGGTGTCAAGGTCACGGTCATCTTGCGTGTGTTTTCTTCAGCCTGGAACTGCTCTTGTTCTTCCCGCACGAACTCTCCAGAATCCACGTACCCGCTCTCCGTTCCCGATACTACCCAAGATAAGATAGCAGCAAATAAACACCGGCAAAACATAATTCAACAACCAATATGATGCATGGGGATGAAGAGGTCATGCATCACTAATCTAGTCACTTTCACATGCATTAGTTGAGTTACTTAAATTCTGGACAGAACCTCAGGTTAAATTATCTTGAAATGCATGAACATGGCATAAACATGTGCATCACGAGAAAACGATGCAAAAACATATGAAGAACGTCGTGAACGGAGTCTTGGACTAACCGGAAACTACAAAACAAGTTACAAAGGCCTACGGGTTCAAAACAGCCCCAAACTCAAACAAATGGGCACTCGCTGGTGTAACCAGGTTGCCAAGTGATCAAGCATCAAGATACAAGTGGAATGGTGCTTGATAACACACCACAACATCAACCATTGCTCACACAAGCTCTAAAACCAGCTAGGCACACAATCTGTCTTTAACAACAACATAACACTTTGACTACAAGATCTACAAGAGCTACAACCCTCTAAATAATTCAAACAAGACATGAAACTGAAGCCATCCAACTGCATTACAACCTCTAACAAGTAGCTAAAGAAAAGGGATCACCCATGAGCAGATCTACAACCTCTAACAAGTAGCTAAAGAAAAGAAAACAGATTATCATAGCAAGTTTCGAGCAAAGTTTCCACGGATATGTTGACTTAGCATAATAAAGAAAAAATATGAGGACATTAACAACAAGTTTATCTAACACTTTTATGTTGAGAGCAAGTTATAAACTTGCATAGATAAAATCATAGTAAATGGAAAAAAGGGCATCACAACAGAAAATATCAGTTTTATGAAGTTGCTCTAAAGTGAAATCTGATTGCTCCAATGGATTCCTGGGATGAATCTACCCCCAAACCCATATTCATACCAATGTACTTGCAGGAAACATCAAGGCACAAATGTAGCTCGAAAATAGCACATGGAATCATATGAAGCTACAAGTCACTTAATGCCATAAATGGAAGCTGCCCTATTTGGCATGTACACTTCTGGACACCTGCTAGAAATTGAAATAACACATATTAAGTCTACCTAGGCATGGCATAGCATCACATACATGCATAAACTTTTATAGGGAGATGTGTTCATCCACACACACACATGAGCACACACACATGTCCAAGTCATATGTGCTCACACATGCACATGTATAGGTGGTGTCACGCACCACACACACACACAAACATTCCTACATCTACACATGCTCATCACACACCAAGAATCTTCACACACATATGTAGATACACACACACACATATGTATATATGCCTACATGCACAAGTGCATATGTGCACATACACATGCACACATACACCCACAGACACCTACACTCTCAAGCACACACATACACTTATGTGTAGGAGTACCCAGAAAGGTAAGAAATAACTAAGCATGCACATATATACACTCTAGTGCAAAACGGAAGGGAAAAACACAAAAGAAAAACAAGACAACAAACTAAACAAAAAAGGGGGTGAGGGAATCGAACCCACGACCTGCTGGTCGACACCCTAGCGCACATGCCACCGCGCTAGCTACTTGCATCTCAATAGAGAGGGGGGTATTGCTCTTTTGAGCAGGCCCCTCTGCGCTACACTAAAACTGCGGCGACCGAAGCAGGAAGGCTCACGGCGAGCTCTCTGGTGACGAATCGACTACAGCGTCTACAACACGATACCGACGGGAAAGAGGGAACCCCAGGGGTTCCATTCCCGGGGCTAGCTCCCTGGGAGCAGGCCCACAACGGCGTCTAGATGGCACGATGCTCCACTGCTACGGTGGCGACGGCAAAGACCTACCGCGATGCGTCGGCGACACTAAGGGGAAGGAGAGAGGAGAAGGCGACGCGAAGCTCACCCTAAGGGGCTCGGTGACGCGCCTGCTGCCGAGAAGAGGAAGAAGGGACGATCGACGATGACGGCAACCACGCTCTGCTTCAGCGCTGACGAGGATGACATGGGGAACGAAGCAGAGGAGGGGATCCGCCCTCCTAACGCCGGGAACAGAACGAGGGAGGATCCAGCATCCTCCCTACGTGCTTGGATTCGCCGGGGAAGGATCGGCGATGACGGGAGGGACGCGCCGGCGACGATCTCTCACTCTGAATCTCTATCCCCTCCCTGAATCTCTCTGGAACTCTTACATGCAGAGGGGGAGAAGGGGAGAAAGGAGAGGCTGGCGGCGGCGAGAGGGAACCCTAGGCTCGCACGCCGAGAGGGGGGGGGCTCTAAATAGACGGGATGGGACGGCTCCTCGACGTCCGTGAGCACGACGCGACTCTCTCTCTCTCTCTCTCTCTATTGGAACTAACGGAAAGCAGGGACGGGGATAACAGCGTCATAAGGAGGAAGAAAGGAATGGTGAACGGGCTTCAACGCACCGAGGGGAGCAAATGTGCTAGGCCCACTCATCTGCCTCTCTCTATTTAAAACAAGCAGGCTTATTTTTTAATCAAAACAACTTTGGAATAAAAGAGAGAAGTAAACGAGAATAAAAGGGAAAATAAAGAGGAAAATAAATATGGATCTAAAAAATGCTGCTCCTATTTGTAAAAATAGAAGTGGCATTTTAGAGCAAAGCAAATTAATTGATTTTGTTATAAATCAGCCCCTGTTTTCAAATAAAACAAAAAGAAAATAGTTTCAAATCAGAGAGGTTTGACATCCAAAATTAGTTGAAAGAATTTACAAGAAAGATGAACATTTTTAAAACCCCAAAACAACAACATAATTATGCCTCAAAGAAATATAAGAAGAGAGGGTTTTTTGGGCTATGGTGCAACTTAATCTTTGAGGTCATTGTTGCATCCACACCACACTCCACAATACAACACAAGCCACATGAATTCACCACAACAAGGTAGACAAGAAGAAGGCTAACACAAAAATGATGATATGATGCATGAGATGCACATGAAATGATAACCACTTCATCACTTCCATAACAAAGGTTCAACAAGGTCTCCACAATTGGAAAGCGGTACAAATACGGAAAGAAAGCATCTGGGCAGTTACACCTTCAGTATGTTCCTTGCCCGAGATTTGATCGTCGGTATCTCCATACCTAGTTCAATCTCGTTACTGGCAAGTCTCTTTAATCGCTCCGTAATACAAGATCCTATAACTAACTCCTTAGTCACATAGCTTGCAAGGCTTGTTGTGATGTTGTATTACCGAGTGGGCCCGGGATACCTCTCCGTCACACAGAGTGACAAATTCCAATTTTGATCCATGCCAACCCAACAAACACCTTTGGAGATACCTGTAGAGCACCTTTATAGTCACCCAGTAACGTTGTGATGTTTGATACTCACAAGGTATTCCTCCGGTGCCCGGGAGTTGCATGATCTCATGGTCATAGGAACAGATAGATTGACATGCAGAAAATAGTAGCAATAAACGGAAATGATCATATGCTACGTTTATAGTTTGGGTCTTGTCCATCACATCATTCTCCTAATGATGTGATCCTGTTATCAAGTGACAACACTTGTCTATGGCCAGGAAACCTTGACCATCTTTGATCAACGAGCTAGTCAACTAGAGGCTCACTAGGGACAGTGTGTTGTCTATGTATCCACACATGTATTTGAGTTTCCAATCAATACAATTCTAGCATGGATAATAAAAGATTATTAGGAACAAGGAAATATAATAATAACCAATTTATTATTGCCTCTAGGGCATATTTCCAACAGTCTCCCACTTGCACTAGAGTCAATAATCTAGTTCACATCACCGTGTGATTGTAATGAATCCAACACCCATACAGTTCTAGGGTTCGATCATGTCTTGTTTGTGAGAGAGGTTTTAGTCAACGGGTCTGAACCTTTCAGATCCGTGAGTGTTTTACAAATCTCTATGTCATCCTATAGATGCTGCTACCACGCGCCATTTGGAACTAGTCCAAATGACTGCTCCACTATATGAATCCGGTTTACTACTCAGAGTCATCCGGATTAGTGTCAAAGCTTGCATCGACGTAACCCTTTACGACAAACTCTTTTATCACCTCCATAATCGAGAAAAATTCCCTAGTCCACTAGTTACTAAGGATAACTTTTGACCGCTGTCCATTAATCCATTCCTGGATCACTTTTGTACCCCTTGACAGTTTCATGGCAAGGCACACATGAGGTGCGGTACACAACATAGCATACTATAGAGCCTATGGCTAAAGCATAGGGGACGACCTTCGTCCTTTCTCTTTCTTCTGCCGTGGTCGAGCTTTTGAGTCTTACTCAAATTCACACCTTACAACACAACCTAGAACTCCTTCTTTGCCGATCTATTTTGAACTTCTTCAAAAACTTTGTCAAGGCATGTATTTCATTGAAAGTTTTATTAAGCGTCTTAATCTATCTCTATAGATCTTGATGCTCAATGTTGAAGTAACTTAATCCAGGTTTTCCTTTAAAAAAATCCTTTCAAACAACCCTTTATGCTTTCTAGAAATTCTACATTATTTCTGATCAACAATATGTCAACCACATATACTCATCAGAAATTTTATAGTGCTCCCACTCACTTCTTTGGAAATACAAGTTTCTTATAAACCTTGTATAAACTCAAAAGCTTTGATCATCTCATCAAAGCGCATATTCCAACTCCGAAATGCTTGCTCTAGTCCATAGAAGGATCACTGGATCTTGCATACTTGTCAACATCCTTAGGATCGACAAAACCTTCTGGTTGTATCACATACAACCTTTCATCAAGGAAGTCGTCGAGGAAACAATGTTTTGACATCCTATCTGCAAGATTTCATAAATAATGCAGCAACTGCTAACATAATTCCAACAGACTTTGAGCATCGCTACGAGTGACAAAGTATCATCATAGTCAACTCTTTGAACTTGTCGGAAACATCTTTGCGACAAGTCGAGCTTTCTTAATGGTGGATTTTCACCATCATCGTCTGTCTTCCTTTTAAAGATCCATCTGTACTTAACAGTCTTACGACCATCAAGTAGTTCTTCCAAAGTCTACACCTTGTTTTCATACATGGATCCTCTCTCGGATTTCATGGCCTCAACCCATTTGTTAGAATCCGGGCCCACTATCGCTTCTCCATAGCTCGTAGGTTCATTGTTGTCCAACAACACGACCTCCAAGACAGGGTTACCATACCACTCTGTAGCAGTACGTGACCTTTGTCGACCTACGAGGTTTGTAGTAACTTGATCCTAAGTTTCATGATCACTATCATTAGGTTCCACTTCAATTGGTGTAGGTGCCACAGGAACAACTTCTTGCGCCCTGCTACACACTGGTTGAAGTGACGGTTCAATAACCTCATGAAGTTCCACCATCCTCCCACTCAATTCTTTCGAGAGAAACTTTTCCTCGAGAAAGGACACGTTTCTAGAAACAAACACTTTGCTTTCGGATATGAGATAGGAGGTATAGCCAACTGTTTTGGGTGTCCTATGATGATGCATTTATCCGCTTTGGGTTCGAGCTTATCATGCTAAAACTTTTCACACAAGCATCGTAGCCCCAAACTTTTAAGAAACAACAACTTAGGTTTCTCCAAACCATAGTTCATCTTGTGTCACCTCAATGGAATTACGTGGTGCCCTATTTAAAGTGAATGTGGTTGTCTCTAATGCCTAACCCATAAATGATAGTGGTAATTCGATAAGAGACATCATAGTATGCACCATATCAAATAGGGCGCGGCTATGACGTTCGGACACACCATCACACTATGGTGTTCCAGGTGGCATGAGATGTGAAACAATTTTCAAATTTTCTTAATTGTGTACCAAACTCGCAACTAAGATGTCCATCTCCATGATCATGTCGTAGACATTTTATCCTCTTGTCACGACGATCTTCAACTTCACTCTGAAATTATTTGAACCTTTCAATAATTTAGACATTTGTTTCATCAACCAAATACACTAGTATATACTCAAATCATCTATGAAGTAAGAACATAATGATATCCACTGCGTGCCTCAGCACTCATTGGACTGCATGCCTCAGCACTCATTGGACTGCATGCATCAAAATGTATTACTTCCAATAAGCAACTTTCTTGTCCCATCTCACTGGAAAAACGATGCCTTCAGTCATCTTGCCCATGTGGCATGATTTGCATGTCTCAAGTGATTCAAAATCAAGTGAGTCTAAACGATCCATCTGCATGGAGTTTCTTCATGCGTTTACACCAATAGACATGGTTCGAAAGTCTCAAACGTTTCAAAAACGAGTGAGCCCAAAGATCCATCAGTATGTAGCTTCTTCATGCGTTTTATACCAATATGACTCAAGCGCGAGTGCCACAAGTAAGTGGTACTATCATTACTATTTTTTATCTTTTGGCATCAATATTATGAACATGTGTAACACTACGTTCGAGATTCAATAAACCGTTGAAGGTTTTCATTCGAGCAAATAGAATAACCATTATTCTCTTTAAATGAAAAATCGTATTGCAATAAACACGATCTAATCATGTTCATGCTCAACGCAAACACCAAATAACACTTATTTAGGTTCAACACTAATCTCGATGGTAGAGGGAGCGTGCGATGTTTGATTATATCAACCTTGGAAATACTTCCAACACATATCGTCACCTCGCCTTTAGCTAGTCTCTGTTTATTCCGTAGCTTTTATTTCGAGTTACTAACACTTAGCAACCGAACCAGTATCTAATACCCTCGTGCCACTTGGAGTAATAGTAAAGTACACATCAATATAATGTATATCCAATATACTTTTGTTGACTTTGCGAGCCTTCTCATCTACCAAGTATCTAGGGTAGTTCCGCTTCAGTGACCGTTCCCCTCATTACAGAAGCACTTAGTCTCGGGTTTGGTTTCAACCTTGGGTTTCTTCACTAGAGCAGCAAGTAGTTTGCCGTTTCATGAAGTATCCCTTCTTGCCCTTGCCTTTCTTGAAACTAGTGGTTTTATTAACCATCAACAATTGATGCTCCTACTTGATTTCTACTTTCGGGGTGTCAAACATCGGGAATAGCTCAAGGATCATCATATCTATACTTGATATGTTATAGTTCATCACGAAGCTCTAGTAGCTTGGTGGCAGTGACTTTGGAGAACCATCATTATCTTATGTGGAAGATCAACTCCCACTCGATTCAAGCGATTGTAGCACTCAGACAATGTGAACACAAGCTCAACGATTGAGCTTTTCTTCCTTAGTTTGTAGATAAAGAATCTTGTCGGAGGTCTCATACCTCTCAACAAGGACACGAGCATGAAATCCCAATTTCATCTCTTGGAATATCTCATATGTTCCGTGACGTTCAAAACGTCTTCATCACCTCAATTCTAAGCCGTTAAGCATTACACACTGAACTATCACGTAGTCATCAAAAACGTGTATGTCAGATGTTCGCAACATCCACAGATGACGCTCGAGGTTCAGCACACCGAGAGGTGCATTAAGGACATAAGCCTTCTGCGCAACAATGAGGACAACCCTCAGTTTACGGACCCAGTCCGCATAATTGCTACTATCATCTTTCAACTAAATTTTCTCTAGGAACATATAAAAAACAATAGAGCTACAATGCAAGCTACAACATAATTTGCAAAGACCTTTTGACTATGTTCAGGATAATGAGTTCAATTAATCATATTACTTAAGAACTCCCACTCAAATAGACATCCCTCTAGTCATTCGAGTATCGCATGATCCAAATCCACTAACTCAAGTCCGATCATCACGTGAGTTGAGATTAGTTTCAATGGTGAACATCTCCATGTTGATCATATCAACTGTATGATTCATGATCGACCTTTTCGGTCTCTTGTGTTCTGAGGCCATGTCTGTACATGCTAGGCTCGTCAAGTTTAACCTGAGTGTTCTGCGTGTGCAACTGTTTTGGACCCGTTGTATGTGAACGTTGAGTCTATCACACCCGATCATCACGTGGTGTCTCGAAACGACGAACTGTCGCAACGGTGCACAGTCGGGGAGAACACATATTTATCTTGAAATTTTAGTGAGGGCTCACCTTATAATGCTACCGTCGTTCTAAGCAAAATATGGCGCATAAAAGGATTAACATCACATGCAAATCATAAGTGACATGATATGGCCATGAACTTGTGCTTCTTGATCTCCATCACCAAAGCACCGGCATGATCTCCATCGTCACCGGTGCCGCACCATGATCTCCATCATCGTGCCGCTATTGAGGTTGTCGTGGTATCTATGCTATTACTACTAAAGCTACAACCTACCGATATAGTAAAAGCATCTGCAAGCACAAACGTTAGTTTAAAGACAACCCTATGGCTCCTGTCGGTTGCCGTAGCATCGACGTGCAAGTCGATATTTAACTATTACAACATGATAATCTCATACATCCAATATATCATATCATGTCTTTGGCCATATCACATCACATGCATACCCTGCGAAAACAAGTTAGACGTCCTCTAATTTGTTGTTGTATGTTTTACATGGCTGCTATGGGTATCTAGTATGATTGCATCTTACTTAAGCAAAGCCACAATGGTGATATGCAAATTGCTATTTAACCTTCTCCAAGGACCGCCTTGGTCAAATCCGATTCAACTAAAGTTGAAGAAACCGGCACCCGCCAGTCATCTTTATGCAACAAGTTGCATGTTAGTCGATGAAACCGGTCTCTCGTAAGCGTACGAGTAAAGTTCGTCTGGGCCGCTTCAATCCAACAATACCACCGAATCAAGAAAAGACTAAGGAGGGCAGCAAATTGAACATTAACACCCACAATCTCTTTTGTGTTCTACTCGAGATATCATCTACGCATGGACCTGGCTCATGATGCCACTGTTGGGGAACATTGCATGGGAAACGAAAATTTTTCCTACGCACACGCAATACCTATCCATGGTGATGATCATCTGTGAGAGGGGAGAGTGAATATACATACCCTTGTAGATCGCTAAGCGGAGGTGTATATAACACGGTTGATGCAGTGGAACATCTTCGCGATTCAAATAGCAGCCCGTCCCGCGATCTCATCATGATCCGTCCCGCGATCCCATCACGATCCATCCTGATCTAGTGCCGAACGGACGACACCTCCACGTTCACCACACGTACATCTCGATGATGATCCCCACCTTCTTGATCCAGCAATAGGGGCGGAGAGGTAGATGAGTTCTCCAACACGATAGCGTGGTGGTGGTGGTGTTGAACTAAACCCCCAGGGCTTTGCCTAAGCAACGCCGAACTAGACTAGAGGAGAAACCGATCTAGATGAAGTAGAGGGAGCATGTGGCAATTAGGGTTAGCCCTCACCTCGAAAACCTCTAGTATATATAGGAGGGGGGAGGGGAGGAGGCAGCCTCAAACCCTCAAGGTTTGGTCGAAATTGGAGGTGGAGGAGTCCTACTCGAATCCTACTAGGAGTAGGATTCCTCCTCTCCACTTGGAAACCCTTTCCACCTTTTCCACCTTTGGGTTTATTTCCTTCCCACCTCCAATCCGCCTTGGGCTTTAGTGGAGGATTTGGCTAGCCCACTAAGGTTAGTCCACGTCCTCCCACAGCCCATGAGACCCTTTGGGGGCGGGTGGACCCACGTGGTGGACCCCCAGAACCCATTCGTCACTCCAGGTATACTGCCGAAAATGCCAGAAACTTTTTTGGAGGTCAAAACCTACTTTCCTCTATATCAATATTTACCTCAGGACCATTTCGGAGCTCCTCGTGATGTCCGGGATCTCATCCGGTACTTCAAACAACTTTTTGTTACCAAACACACATAACTCAATAATACCGAATCATCACTGAACCTGAAGTGTGCACACCCTGCGGGTTCGAGAACTATCCAGACATGACCTAAGACACTCCCCGGTCAAGAACCAATAACGGGATCTGGATGTCCATATTGGATCCTACATATTCTACGAAGATATCTATCGGTTGAACCTCTATGTCAAGGATTCATTTAATCATGTATGTTGTTCCCTTTGTCCTTCGGTATGTTACTTGCCCGAGGTTCGATCGTGGGTATCTCCATACCTAGTTCAATCTCCTTACCGACAAGTCTCTTTACTCGTTCCGTAATACAAGATCCCGTAACTAAGTCCTTAGTCACATTGCTTGCAAGGCTTGTTGTGATGTTGTATTACCGAGTGGGCCCCGAGATACCTCTTCGTCACACGGAGTGACAAATCCCAGTTTTGATCCATGCCAACCCAACTAACACCTTTGGAGATACCTATAGAGCACCTTTATAGTCACCCAGTAACGTTGCGACGTTTGATATACACAAGGTATTCCACCGGTCTCTGGGAGTTGCATGATCTCATGGTCATAGGAACAGATACATTGACATGCAGAAAACAGTAGCAATAAACTGACACGATCATATGCTACGTTTATAGTTTGGGTCTTGTCCATCACATCATTATCCTAATGATGTGATCCCATTATCAAGTCGCACTAGGGGTCCCTAGGGTTACATACAACCAACCTCTAGCCACGGATAGATGCATCGATCTAGCCTACTAAACTGGGATGACACGCCATTCTTCAGAGTTTTCCTTTCTGAGTACGAAGTCGTCATGCAGTCTGGTCTTCAATAATACGTCCCATATGGTCGGCCTCTAAAACATGGGCCGGCCATCTGAGGACCCATTAATCTAGGACTCCCTCAGTAGCCCTCGAACTTGCATCCAATGCCGATGTACACGGTCTTCGGGAGCTTCTTGCATTCAAAGTGTTAGGCTTTCGAGGCGAGTTCCCCCTTATTCGACTGGTTCCGACTTGGTCATTTGACGATGTTTATGCCTTTAAAACAGGCACTTGTTGATCAGAAGGCCAAAAGGTCCGAGTGTGAATAGTTCCTCATCTGATAGTCTTTCTGACGAAAGGTCGCAATAGTCAATTATGACAAAAAACTTGGTTCGCGGCTCGAGGCCACTTTCCCACAGACACGTCTTGTCGACGTGGATATTGTGCCCCGCATTTAAGGGGATATGGGTAATGGTTTTGGTAATCCCACGCGTGTTCACCAGATCAGTCATTTTGGGTAGTGGTCGGGCCTATGGCGCAATGAACGGGAACCCTTGGCTCAACGCCCCCCATAAAAGGGAAAAAGATCCATAGAGCAGCCATAGGCATTCGAGACTCGACCCCCTCCCATCCTAGGTTCCAAGATCTGAGATCCACTTAGCTTTCCATACTCTCCCCTCCGTCCTCCCCCAAACCCAGCCATGGTCGGATCAGGTTCTCACGACAAGTGGGAGACCTCGTGCATCTCCGACAAAGACATCCGGGAGTTGAAGGAGGCCGGCTATCTTTCACTGGATATCACTCATTGTGTGCCATAGGAAGGTCAGGTGGTACCCACTCCAAGGCTGGAAGAAAGAGTGGTGTTCGTCCGCCACTTCATACGGGGACTAGTCTTCCATCTCCACCCCTTCATCATGGGTCTGATGTTCTACTACGGGTTAGATTTTCATGATCTTCCCCGAACTCCTTCATGCACATTTCTTGTTTCATCATCATTTGTGAGGCCTTCTTGTGGGTTCATACACATTTTGGCTTGGGGCTCAAGACCTTCAATGTCAAGCCAAAGTCAGTCATCGGCCAACATGCCAACTGTAGCGGAGCTGTAATCAGCAAGCTTCCCCGAGTTGAGTGTCCGGAGGGCACTTTTATTAACACCATCAAGGCATGGCAGAAGGAGTGATTTTACATCACCGAGCCTAGGGAAGGAAGTTGACTGGCTCCTGCCGAGTTTAGATCCGGACCCCTTGAAAGGCTAACCTCGTGGGTGAAAATGGGCTTCGATTGGGGGTCGTCCTCGGATGTGAATGCATTGTAGAAGCGCATCAAACAGATGGTGGAGATGAACGTCGAGCTGACCGACGTGGTTCAGGTTATGTTCCGTTGTCGCATCATTCCCTGCCAGGGTCGGGACACTCTAATGTGGTCCTACAAGATCGGCGATCCTGGCAGGGTGAACCAGTTCTACCACATCACCCTTGTGTAATGATGGAAGGTTTTATTCAAACCTCAACAAGATTGGCCAACCGAGGAAGAAGACATCGGCTTAGATGCCGCTAATCCTCCTTTGGAGGTATGATCAAGCCTTTTATTCTTTTTTAAAGCTTTTAATATTCATCATGGATCTCATTTTCTTCCCCCACCATCCCTTTAGGGCTCGCTAGAAAAGGCCAAAAAAATAGATGGCCGAGCCCCCCTGCCCGAGGACCCTAGATTGCAGTTGCTGACCGCGATGTTGGTGGTGGGACTGTAGACGGCGCCACATAAAAAGGAGGAGAAGAAGAAGGAGACCTGCGGGGGTCTCCGCTCAAAGGGTCCTCCAGATACCAAGTCCAGAGAAACCCATGCCTCCTCCGTCTACGAGGAGGAGGAAGAGGATGGAGCAAAAAAAGATTCCCTCCAAACAGTCAATAGGGCGGCGCCGGAGGATGCCAAGGAGGGCTTGCCTCCCCAAGCTATGAAGAAAACCTATAGAGGCAAGGTGGTTCTTCCCGATGACAGCCCGGTTTCCGAAGAGGACTTCAAGGCGAAAGCACAATTGCTCCCTAGGGTGGTTTTGATAATTGATTACAACATATGCATCATTGGACTAATATGTTTATCCAAGTATATTTCAGAAAAGTTCAAAATATGCATTGTCTAAAGGCTTATGTGGAGATGCCCCTTGATGCAAGAAAGGAATAACATTGTCCCAAGCTTCAAGCTAGAAGACTATTCATTTTATATTTGTGAGAAATCACTTTTCAGTCCATAGGAAAGCCAATACTATTAAAAGGGGGTGAGGTATTAAAATGAACTGGTTCCTCAAGTGCCCAGAGATAGCAACCAAAACTACTCAGTCATTTTCCCACATAATCATTTTGTCCAAAGCCACATATACAAAATCGGTGCGAGCAACTTTCCCAATTCGACACTACCACTTTTCATCTCACACAGAACCCTAGCCATAGCCACCAAATTGGTGCAACCGAAACCATGTCGGTGCTACCGAGTTTAGGTGACCACTTTCTGTTGCCTCGGTACACGAAATCAGAATTTCCGAGTTTGGGTATCGGTGTCACCGATTTGTGTCAACCAACTGTTAGCCACCTTTTCAGTGTCACCGAGTTGTGTATAATGGTTCCACCGAGATTCAAAATTCCTGCCTTTAGTGCAAGTCGGCACCACCGACTTCATGGCTTCAGTGTCACCGAGTTGGCCACTTTAGGTGTAATAGTTAGATTTTGGGTGCTGCCGATATATACCCGTCAACCCATCTCTCATTGGTGGGAGAAGCACTCAGAATACACACGTCATTACCAGATCCATTTTTTTGAGTGAGAGCCACCTAATCATGTGTTGAGATGAAGATATTCCAATCCAACCATTTGAAACTTGATCTCTAGCCTCACCAAGTTGATTTCCACCAAATCAATCTCTCCTACCTGTGCCTATTCCGTGAGAGAGTGATTGTGTGTTGAGGAGACTATGTTTAGAAGCACAAGAGCAAGGAGTTCAACGTTCTACCACATCTATTACCTTTTGGAGGGTGGTGCCTCCTAGATTGGTTAGGTGTTGCTTGGGAGCCTCCTACTTCGTGTTGGGGAGTTGAACCAAGATGTTTGTAAGGGCAAGGAGATCGCCTACTTCGTGAAGATCTACCGTGAGTGAGCTAGTCTTGTGTGGACGGAAGTCGTGGTGGAATATACAAGGCCGCTTCTGCGTGGACCCCTTGTGTGTGGAACCCTATGTGGACTCTCGCAACGGTTACCCTCCGTGGGTTTAAGTATCCACTAACATGGACGTACAATGGCGCCACCGATCGGAACCATGCCAAAAATCGCCGTGTAAACCTGGTGCATTTGATCTCCCTACCTTACTCATTTACTTTACACTTGCATGTTTTATGTTCCGGTGCTATACTCTTAGAACTGCATGTGTAGGGTTTACTTTACTTGCCATAACTGCCAAAACTGGCCCTCAACTAAAATTGGGAAAAGGCTAAGTTTTTATCGTGTCAAGTAGTCTAATCACCCCCTCTAGACATACTTTTGATCCTACAAGTGGTATCAGAGCTTTGGTCTCCATTGGATTCATTTCACAACCTTGGAGAGTATGGCGTCTAGTGAGGGAAGTTATCACCGTAGTGGTCCATATTTCGATGGCTCTAATCTTGCTTGTTGGAAGCATAAGATGAAAATGCATATTCTTGGTTTTAGTACTTCTGTATGGGCTATTATTCGTGTTGGTGTGCAAGGTGATTTCTTCGGAGAATGGCGTGAACCAGATCGTGATGCGACAACGGAAGAACTGAAGATGTTACAATTCAACGCACAAGCATGTGACATCATCTTCAACTGTCTATGCCCCGAAGAATTCAACAAAATCAGCCGCCTTGAGAATGCAAAAGAAATTTTGGATACTTTGATCGATATGCACGAAGGTACTGATTCTGTGATAGAATCTAAGTTGGGTGTGCTTCAATGTCAGCTTGACAAGTTCAAGATGAAGGATGGTGAAGGAGTCGCTGAAATGTACTCTAGGCTAGCTCTCGTCACAAATGAGATTGCCGACTTGGGAAGTGTCATGCTTTTGTCACGGCAGATGTCCTCGTGAAGGACTTAGTATTGGAGCCATCACACTTTGGTGGCGACTCAAAGGGGTTGAACGGGAGTGAGACGGCGATTTACCCAGGTTCGGCCCCTCGGGAGGAGGTAAAGGCCTATGTCCTGCTTTGAGTTGTATTGATGGAGTTTCGATTACAAGGAGGGCGTAACTCGCCAGACCTAGCACTCGATGATTTCTAACCTCCCTCTTCTTCCCTAGGACTCGCCTTTATATACAGGTCGAGTCCCTAGGGTTCACAAAGGTACTTTCCTTTCTACAAACCGTGACTCTTACGATCTCTAAGTCGCCATCTTCCAAAGTTTGGAAACCTTCCGGAAGTTGTAAACCGCCATACAACCTTCAGTCTTGCCAGGCCAAGGCCCGAACCATGCTTAGATGAATCGCCTGCTTTGGTGACCCGGCCCAACTAGGGCGGGTTATCAATAGATAATATCCCCAGCATTAGGCCCCAGATTGACTTGAATTTTCTTCACGCCAATATTCTTGCTCAATAAGGGCGATTCATTTTTCATCCTCTTCCATACGCCATGAACTTAACCCGCCATCTGTTGCGGAAAAACTTAAATCGCCAAACCATTTGTCGTCGGTATCTTCTTATCCCTTGAATTCCGGAAAAGATAATGATGTAATCCCAACGGATCCCTTGGTATCGTTATCCCAAAATTTTCGGAGCGCCATCATGGCGAATCTTTATCCTTTGGCGGTTCCCTCTCGTGGCGCCTCGATTCCAGCGCCTGCCCTGTTAAATAGGTGGGGGGACAGGACTGGGCGCATTCCACCCACCAGTCTTGTCGCCTTTTCTCCCCATTACCGCAGCGAAAATCTCATCGCCACCCGAGAGCTCCGCCGCCGTCCGAAGTCCTCGTCGCCGCCCCAAAGCTTAGGTGCTGCCCGAAGGCTTCGTCGCCGCCGAACACCCCGTCGGGGCCGAGCATTTTTTCGTCGCTGTCGAACGCCTCGCCGCCGTCGAGTACTTCGTCGCCGCCGTACACCTCATCGTCGCGGAATACTTCGCCGCCGCCCGAGGTTTTTGCGCCCATCCGGAAGCCTTCATCGCCGTCGACCATCTCCAGCCGAATCCACGAGGTTAGGCTTCCGTTCATTCAAGAGCAGATCCCCATTCTCTTTCGAAGTTCATCACTGCCATGTTCTTGGCGCTTTTCCCGAATAATTGTTACTTGTTCCTGATTAGTTGATATCGATGATGACGAGAAAACCAATGTCTCTAATACCTTTATTTGTCCGCTCTCTATTTGCACATTTAGAGTAGTACTTCACCAAATCAACAACATTATCCCATCTTGGTCGTAGGTTGCCGTATCCAGTCATTTTCCGCATTTATTTTCAGCTGTCTAGTAGATCCATAATCCACCGCTCGTTATGTGAAAACTGTTTGTAGTCTTCATACTTCGCCATTTTTGGATAAATGCCTCTGACGCCTTGAAACACCGCTCCTTTAAGTAGTCAAAGCTTCGGAAGTCGCCATAGCAACCTGACTCGGGCCTTCATTTGGCGAATCAAAATTTTTCCTCAGCCCGCGGACAAATTACTTGGCAAGTCAAATGAAATCGCTTCACTTCTTACAGTAGATGTTTTGGCGTGTCAATTCACCCGCACTTTATCCCTTTGTAGCATGGGCGCCGTCTTCAAAAGTGACTGGCTCCCTACCAAGGTCAATGATGCCATACTAGAGGATTATGTGAAAACGGGAAATTTGGACCCTCAGGATGTTATCGGTTGGCGTACCGGGTTCGGAGAGGAAATCCCCAATCCCAAAGAAGGGGAAATAGTTGTTTTCGTTGAACATCTTGAGTGGGGTTTTAAGCCGTCTGGATCGAAGTTCCTCAGAGACGCCATGGCTTTCATGAATGTCCGCCTCCAGGATCTAGGGCCCAACTCGATAAGCAACCTATGCCAGTTCCAGGTGTTTTGTGAGGCTTACTTGCGGATGGAGCCCTCAGTTCCCTTATTCTGGTACTTCTTCCACTTAAATCGCCAAACAGAATTTCACAACGGCCCCAGCCTGGAGCTCGGCGGTGTAAATGTTCAGCGCCGCAGGGATAGCCCATTTCCGTCACTCGCCATGCCAAGCCACCCCACAGGCTGGGGCGAGTCTTGGTTCTATTGTCAAGAAACCTCGCCTATAGGTGAAAACAAGCTTCTGGGTTATAGGGAAGATCGCCTTCCAACGAATTTCAAGCTCCCAGACAAGCTCACCGAAGAGGAGGAATCAGATTTTATCCCAGTATTGTCCGAGTTAAGATCTTTGACAAACAACGACCTTACTAGGGTTGACTTGATCCGCTGTTGGGTCGAATGGCACATCCTCCCTTTAAGTCGCCGGGACGGGTTAATGTGTGAATTTGACGGCACTCTAGATCATCCTCAATGCTACTTCCACACGGCTCTAATGGAAAGTGATATTGTCACCATCATCAAGAAGCTGACCGGCGAGCCTGCGGGAAAATGCGGGCAAATAGGTCTCAAACCCTTCTGCAAGATTAATCCGGCACCCAAGGTAAGCAACTTTAACCCGCCTTTTGTCTTTTAATTCTCATATCTCATTCGAATTATGGCCTCTTATAACATATGCCTTTTTAGAAAGGTGATAAATTTTGGTCCAAGAAACCCAAAAAGCCAGCCATGAAGCAAGCTAGGCCGCCTCCAAAGAAGAAAACCAAGGGCAAGGGCAAAGCTGCTGTGACCGAACCATGCGAGGCCGATGAATCCCAAGTCGGCGATGCACCTTCGGAGGTAAAAAACCATCTTCTCTTAACTTGCCATCCATTACTGTTAACTTTGTATTTATACCTCTGCATCTTTTGAATAGAATGAAGACAACGAAAGCGAGGAGGATTCCGTAGAGGTAATTTATGTTTCCTCCGATTCATCTCCTTCTCCACCTAAGCCGGCCAGGCGCATTTGTGGGAAAGTTCCCTTCTCACATCCAAATGCTTGTTTGGACCCAAATTTTCTTCTGAAGAAAGCACAACACACTTCAAATCGGAAGACCCGAAGTCATTTCGGTGATCTGGTGTCCGGTTTACCAACAAGGAACAAGAAAAGGCCAAATGAGGTATCCTTTAACAACACTTCTGGATGTATCTTTGGATCGCATTTGTAACCCGCTTATATCTTCGACGTACAACTCTTGCAGAATTCTCCTCCTACATCTGGCGACTCAGTAATGTCGGCACTTCCGCCAATGATCCGTGTCCCTGGGTAAGTCTTTTGATAATTTTTACTTTGAATCTGATGGTGATAAATTTTCAGTCCTTAAACGCGCCTCTTTCCTCTTTTAGGGCACATGCGAAGAAAAGGAAAACTGGCGGGTCAACTCCCATCATAATCTCGGAGCCTATCAAAGAGCCGGCGCCGATCCAAGATAACCCGGACCAAGACAAACCTGAGGATCATGTGGATCTCCCTAGCTCTCCGAAGGAAACAATGGATGCCCCCAAGCCGCCAAGTCCATTGACAACAGCAGAAGACCCGGACGCTGTAATTATCACTGGTACCAGCTTCTCTAAACCGGCCACAACGGTTTTATCGAAGCATGTATCATCATCTTCTCAAACTGTTCCTCAGTATGAACTCTCCAAGGCCAAGCTCTCTCAATATGAACATTTGGGATTCAAAGAACTTTGCTCTGGTTTTGCAAGTCGCCTGGAGGCGAGTTATGAGATGGAGAAAAGCCTGCTTCGGATGCTGAAAAACAAACATGAGGTAAATTTTGCTGTATACTATATTATCCCCATTAACCCCCAAGGGCCGGGTCATCAGTAAAAAGATGAGCCGGGTCTTGATGACTTGAAAAACTTTCGACCAGTAACCCCCAAGGACCGGGTCATCAGTAAAAAGATGAGCCGGGTCTTGATGACTTAAAAACTTTCGACCAGTAACCCCCAAGGGCCGGGTCATCACAAAAAAGATGAGCCGGGTCTTGATGACTTAAAAACTTTCGACCAGTAACCCCCAAGGGCCGGGTCATCAGAAAAAGATGAGCCGAGTCTTGATGACTTAAAAACTTTCGACCAGCAACCCCCAAGGACCGGGTCATCAGAAAAAAGATGAGCCGGGGCTTGATGCTGTATAATTTTGTCTGAAAATTATACATTAGCCCCCAAGTGTCAGGGATATTGCTTGCAATAGTTCTGAGACTTGCTCCTTAATCATATGCTTCAATAGGAATCTCTTATCCAGACTGAATCAACACTTGGCGACTTGAAGAAAATATTATCTGATCAGCAGGATGCCCGAGCCAAATCGGAGGAGAAGTATCGACTGGTCCTAGATGAGATGGAAAAGCTAAAAGCCGACTTAAAAAGGGCTCAAGCTGACCAAGATGTTTTAACAAAGCGAGCAGAGAAAGCTGAGGCCAAATTGGATATTGTGCAAGAAGAAATGTCCGGCTTAAAACGTCATATCTCAAACATGGCACAAGCCGTCTTTGGTCAATAACTAACTCTTGACTTTTGTAAACAAATACCTCTTATCTGAGTCGCTGACTATCATTACCCCTTATACAGGTCCGAGAGCCGCCAATCTTCAAGATGATTGCGTCCTGACACTGAAGGCGATTTACACGCTGACAGAGCAGCTATATACCGGTAGTGTGCTGACTCTGAAAGCGGTGATGGGCGCCAAGGAGCCTATAACATCAATAAAGAAGATGCTTGGTTGCCTATCCACGTTTCCTCCCCAGATTGGCGAGTTAACTCGATCAGCCGCCCGGAAAGGAGTGCTGACTACGCTGAGTCGATGCTTAGCATATGCTCCAGAGATCAACCCAGAAGAAGTAGCGGCGGGCTTTCCTCAACTTAAGGATGATGGGTCAGAATTCGCCGAAGAGGACTATCAGCGTGTTGTCAAGGACTCCCGTCTGGCAGCGACTCAGCTTGCTGCAAGCCTGGACTTATCAAAATACCAGGCCGCCTATGACAATAAGAACAAGAAGGTCAACCCGCCAACCTTTGTGATGACCAGCTTAACTCCGCGCCGACCCAAGAATCCTTTTGACTTGGACGCGGATCTTTCATCAATCCTGACCGATGAAGATGAATTTGCCGCTCTGTCCAAGTGTAACTGGGTACTGGGCGACTTGCAGATTGAAGTTGGCCAAAGCTCGCAGCAGGCTGATGCAAGGGCGTCAGCAGAATAAATTTTCATTGAATTGGCCATGAGAGCCATGTAATAGGTCACCTTTAGGAATCGATACTGCCTTTGTGATACCTTTAAACAATCCTTATGTCGCCCTTAAGGCGATTTGAAATACTTGATCCGCCGTTTGAGGCTTTTTTTATGATGCTTAATCCGCCATGGATAGAGTGATTTTGATCATCAACCTGTTCTAAGCTTTGAAAAACATATGTGAAACCATCTCACTAAATAATAAGTGATAACAAATAGCAGTCGCCCCAAATTATTTTGAGGCGAATTAGAAAAAAGTCTGAAAAACCTTGTGGTAGTGCTTAGGAAGGTAAAAAATAGTAATTTCTTCGGCTCATAAGGTCACGACAGCATAGGGCGAGTCAAAAACTCAAGCGCCACCCAAGATAGCAGTTTCGTCAGCTCATAAGGTCGCGACAGGATAGGGCGAGTCAAAGAGCTCAAGCACCACCCAAGATAATGATTTCATCGGCTCATAAGGTCGCGACAGGATAGGGCGAGTCAAAAAGCTCAAGCGCCACCCAAGAATGATTTCTTCGGCTCATAAGGTCGCGATAGGATAGGGCGAGTCAGAAAGCTCAAGCGCCACCCAAGAATGATTTCATCGGCTCATAAGGTCGCGACAGGATAGGGCGAGTCAGAAAGCTCAAGCGCCACCCAAGATAGCAGTTTCGTCGGCTCATAAGGTCGCGACAGGATAGGGCGAGTCAGAAAGCTCAAGCGCCACCCAAGATAGCAGTTTCGTCGGCTCATAAGGTCGCGACAGGATAGGGCAAGTGAGAATGCTCAAGCGCCACCCAAGATAGCAGTTTCGTCGGCTCATAAGGTCGCGACAGGATAGGGCGAGTCAGAAAGCTCAAGCGCCACCCAAGATAGCAGTTTCGTCGGCTCATAAGGTCGCGACAGGATAGGGCGAGTCAGAAAGCTCAAGCGCCACCCAAGATAGCAATTTCGTTGGCTCATAAGGTCGCGATAGGATAGGGCGAGTCAAAAAGCTCAAGCGCCACCCAAGAATGATTTCGCCGGCTCATAAGGTCGCGACAGGATAGGGCAAGTCACAAAGGTCAAGCGCCACCCAAGAATGATTTCGTCGGCTCATAAGGTCGCGACAGGATAGGTCGAGTCAGAAAGCTCAAGCGCCACCCAAGATAGCAGTTTCGTCGGCTCATAAGGTCGTGACAGGATAGCGCGAGTCAGAAAGCTCAAGCGCCACCCAAGATAGCAGTTTCGTCAGCTCATAAGGTCGCGACAGGATAGGGCGAGTCAAAAAGCTCAAGCGCCACCCAACATAATAATTTCATAAGCCAAAATGATAATAAAGCTGATCTCAATAAGAGGAAGCCCCCTAGTCGGGAGGCGTTTTAATTTTATTGCTTTATAATAAGGACTAAAAAACTTACAAAATGAAGAGCTTATAAGCTCAAGTGTAGTAAGGCCGCAAGTGGGCAATATTCCAGGGGCGAGTCGACTCAGCCTCCGTGGTTGGCCGGTCAGGCCGGAGATTCACCAGATAGTAAGAGCCGTTGTGAAGATTTTTGCTGACGACGAACGGTCCTTCCCATGGTGGTGATAACTTATGCATGCCAGCACGATCCTGTATCAGCCGAAGCACTAAGTCGCCTTCCTGAAAGGTTCGGCTCTTGACCCGGCGGGTTGACCAATTGCCGTTTCAAGGCTTCGAAAGCCTCATCTACCTCATCTGTCCAAACAAAATGGTCAGATTTCTTTAGTAATTGATAAAGGGGAATCGCCTTTTCTCCCAGGCGGCTTACGAAGCGACTTAAAGCCGCAATGCGACCCGCCATCCGTTGGACTTGGTTAACATTTTCCGGTTTCCCAAGGGACGTGACTGCTTCGATTTTGTCCAGGTTAGCTTCAATGCCACGCTCAGACACCAGGAAGCCCAACAATTTCCCTGCAGGAACACCAAAAACACACTTGGTGGGATTCAGCTTCATCCGATACACCCGCAGGTTATCGAAAGTTTCCTTGAGATCCTCCAGTAGCGTCTCCCCCTGGCGGGTCTTAATCACAATGTCATCGACATAGGCGTGGACATTGCGTCTGATTTGGCTGCGGAGGCAGTTCTGGATGCAGCGCTGATAAGTCGCCCCTGCACTCTTGAGCCCAAACGGCATGGATACATAGCAAAAATCCCCAAAGGGGGTTATAAAGTCTGTTTTCCCTTGATCCTCCACGGCCATCTTGATTTGGTGATATCCAGAGTAGGCGTCCAAAAAGCACAAACGTTCGCATCCCGCCACCGAGTCAATAATCTGGTCGATGCGGGGAAGAGCGAAAGGATCTTTTGGACAAGCTCTGTTGAGGTCTGTGTAATCAATGCACATACGGAAAGTACCATTCTTTTTGAGTACCAAGACCGGGTTAGCCAACCATTTGGGGTGGAAAACTTCCATGGTGAATCCGGCGGCTAAGAGACGGGCAACCTCTTCCCCGATTGCCTTGCGCTGTTCCTCGTTAAACCTGCGAAGATACTGCTGGATAGGTTTTGCCTTTGGGTCAACATTAAGATGGTGCTCAGCGAATTCTCTTGGCACACCAAGCATGTCAGAATGTTTCCATGCGAAGATGTCCCGATTCTCATGGATGAATTCGATGAGCGTGCTTTCCTATTTGGGATCCAGACCCGTCCCAATGGTGAACTGCTTGGATGAATCGTCAGGAACGAAATCAACTGTTTTAGTGTCATCCGTTGGTTTGAACTTGAGGGGCGGCTCAACATCTATCGTTGGCTTCTTTAAGGGTGACATGTCAGCAGGATCAAAATTGGCCCCATGATACCTGAGCTCTTCTGCAGCGCAGACGACTTCTGCATAAGCTGCGTCCCCTTCTTCACATTCCTTTGCAATTCTTCTATCACCGTCCACCGTGATGGGTCCCTTAGGACCAGGCATCTTGAGTTTAAGGTAAGCATAGCATGGGCGAGCCATGAACCGGGCGTAAGCCGGCCGCCCAAGTAGCGCATGGTAGGGGCTTTTCATCAGCGACTCACTCCTGTAGTTATATGTTGTTCCAAATGCGACTGTGAGTCTGACTCGGCCTATGGGGTACGCCGACTTGCCCAGGATGATTCCGTGGAATACCGTGGTTGAAGGCATCAAATCCTTCTCCAATAGATTCATCCTTTGGAAAGTGTCAAAATATAAGATATTAATGCTGCTGCCACCGTCCATTAGCACCTTCGACAGGGTGTACCCCCCAACTTGGGGAGCTACGACTAACGCTAAGTCGCCAGGATTGTCAACTCTTGGCGGATGATCCTCCCTACTCCATGATATGGTCTGCTCGGACCAGTGGAGGTACCTGGGAAGTGCCGACTCAGACACACTGTATGCCCGGTGGCTCACCTTCTTATCACGCCTGCAAGCATTGGTGGTGAAAACGTGGTACTGCCCATTGCTTAACTGTTTGGGGTTGTTCCGAAAGCCGCCGTTGTCATCCTGACCCTGCGAAGCCCCCTGTGGGGGTGGTTGCTGAAAAGCTCCGGGCGGGTTATACCGCCGATGGTGATGCACTGGATACTGGCCGCTGCTTGGTTGCGAGCCCCCCTGAGCCCCCGGCTCGGGAAAACCGCCAAAGGGGTTCTGACGTTGGTTTGGTGCAGCAAACTGCTCCTGCCATTGGTCCGGGTCACCATTTTGGCTTTTCTTGATCGCCTCCGCCCGAAACTCCCTCATCACGAAGCAGTTCTCCCAGGAATAATTTTCCGGTCTGTCTGCCATGGCATGGTGCGGGAAAGGGCCCTTGAGTAACTCTTCATAGTTACGTGGCTTCTTACCACTGTAACCCCTATTTTTCTTCTGGCGTTGGTTGCCATTGTTGGTGTTGGTATTGGCGACTAAATCCGAAGATTCCTCTTGCTGCCTTCTCTTGCCATTGGCTCCCTGATTGTGGCGGTTACGTCCCTGGAATCGGGTATGATTTTTGGATGACTCACCCTTTTTTGGCGAGTTAGCTTTACCGTCCTCACCGGGATCTTTGGTGTCGTCCGCTTCAGCGTATCTAGTGAGGGTATCCATTAGCTTCCCCATGTCTTGGACCTTTTGCTTGAGTCACCCCAACTTCTGCACCAGGGGTTCGTAGTGGCAATTCTGCTCGAGGATCAACACAGCCTGAGCCGCCGTAATACCGTCTGATGAATGGATAATTTCCGCGACCCGCCGTGACCAGTGGTGGGCCGACTCATCGGGGCGCTGAATGCAGTGCTGCAGATCAACAATCGTCATTGGACGTTTGCAGGTTCCTCGGAAGTTTTTGATGAAGCGCTCTTTCCATTCGGCCCAGGTCTGGATGGAGTTGGGGGGGGGTAAGTTTTTCAGCCAAGTACGTGCTGACCCTTCGAGCATCATTGTGAAGTATCTGGCGCAAACTGCTTCGTTTACGTAGAGCATGTCCATGGCGATTTCATAACTCTCGACCCACGACGCCGCCTCAAGGTCCGGGGTGTAGTTAGGCACCTTTCTTGGTCCTTTAAAATCCTTGGGCATTCGTTCGTTGCGAAGGGCGGGGGCCAAGCACGGCACCCCCACTCGTCCACCGCCCCCGACGAGAGGGATTGGGGCGATTTGGATGTTCCGGAGATCACGGCCCGGCGGGTTGTCCTGGGGGACGAGTCGCGGTCCGCTGTTTACAGCGGGATGGTCCTCTGGCCGACTCCTGGTGTGACTCGCCCGGGGAGTGGAATGCAGCCTATCTAGGTTATGTGAGAACTGGGCATTTTGAACCACCGCCGTTTTCAACATCTCAATGGCGTTTCTTGCTTCTATCTCGGCAGGAGTATTGCCGTGAATCAGAAGAGATTCCAAATGGCGAGTTGCAGCAAGGACGTTATCCACTGGGTTGGAAAAGTGACCTTGAGGTGTCCGGAATCGGGGAATGCGATGCTCAATTGGTTGAACCGGCGGGTTAGGTGGTTGGCCCGGTCCTCCCCCGGGGCGGTTCCCGCCCCGGGAGTTCGCGGAGTATCGAACAGACGGGTCGGGTTGAGATCAGGGGGTAGGCGACCCTGGTGCCTCCGCTGATGGACGGCGTCAGATCCGCGCTGGTGTCTTTCGAGCCGCCAGTTGTCAGTATTTAAGCGAGTTCTCTCGGCGGTAATTTGAGCTTGCCGGGTCTCGATCCTGGCGGACTCCACCTCGGCATCCCGATGAGCCTTTGCCACTGCTTCTCTTAGATTCGTCAATTCCGTATTTACTGCCTCCTGGTTTTCCGGTGTGATGGGGGTCGCCATAAGCCTTGTAATTTCCGCTGCTAATTCCACCAAGACAGCGGCCGGGCTTCTAGATGTCTCGCCAAGCCCATCCCCGCCTGCCGGGTTTGGTGAGGGTTGAGTCACCCGAGCCATGTAAATGGCGATCTGGCGGCGGGTTCGGTCAAGGACTTCGGGGTACATGGCCAACGACAAGCCCCCAAGATGATCCCCATGTAGAGACCGGATTGAATCTGAATCGCCCATGGATGATTCGTCATCAGTGTTGACTGGTGTGGTTTCCTGGGTCGCTGAGTGTTCTGGTTCCTCCGATCCCTGAGTGAATCCAACAAAGACCGGGCGAGTCAGATTTGGCGTCGTTAGTGGGAGGATGTACCTGGCCGGCTCGACAATGTCGGTGGAGATGTCCGGCTCAGGCACGGATGATCCAATCATGCCGATGAAGAAGTTGATCTTGCCAAAGGGGACCCTATAACCAGATTCGATCGAATCCGCCTCGGGCCCCTATTGCAGGTTGTCGATGTAGTACTTCCCACGGCGGCTTCGGGTCATGAGCCCCGTCGCGTAGCTCCCAAACCCTGGTAGGGATCCCTTTGAGAACTCAACTCCACCGTGCGCAGGCCCCACGGTGGGTGCCAACTGTCGTGGTTTTTTCACGGCAGATGTCCTCGTGAAAGGACTTAGTATTGGAGCCATCACACTTTGGTGGCGACTCAAAGGGGTTGAACAGGAGTGAGACGACGATTTACCCAGGTTCGGCCCCTCGGGAGGAGGTAAAGGCCTACGTCCTGCTTTGAGTTGTATTGATGGAGTTTCGATTACAAGGAGGGCGTAACTCGCCAGACCTAGCACTCGATGATTTCTAACCTCCCTCTTCTTCCCTGGGACTCGCCTTTATATACAGGTCGAGTCCCTAGGGTTCACAAAGGTACTTTCCTTTCTACAAACCGTGACTCTTATGATCTGTAAGTCGCCATCTTCCAAAGTTTGGAAACCTTCCGGAAGTCGTAAACCGCCATACAACCTTCAGTCTTGCCAGGCCAAGGCCCGAACCATGCTTAGATGAATCGCCTGCTTTGGTGACCAGGCCCAACTAGGGCGGGTTATCAATAGATAATATCCCCAACGGGAAGCGAAGAGATGACAGACAAATTCATCATCAAGAAGATACTTAGGGCTCTTGATGGAAAGTATGACACCATGTGCACATTGATCAAAATGATGCCAAACTACAAAGATCTCAAGCCAACTGAAGTCATTGGTAGGATTGTTGCTCATGTGAATTCACTCAAGGACAAAGATGAGATACACAACAAGTCCAGTGGTGCTTACAAAGCTTCAAGCAATGCTCCCACTACTTTAAAGGACAATCTTTTCACTGATGAAGAGATAAGCCTCATGGTCAGAAAATTAAACAAGTTCTGCAATAGCAGAGGCAAAGAGAGAATCTCAAGCTCAAGACATGATGAGAGGCGTTCGCCCAGTCGTGGCCGAAACTGCTAAAACTGTGGGAAGCCTGGACACTACTCCAATGACTGCTCGGCTCCCTACAAACGAGGAGAAGAGTCACCTCGAAGACGAAGCTCAAGGTATGAGTCACCTCATAGAGAGAGATGGAGTAAATAACATCGTTATGAACGAAGACACCCACGGAGAGGCAAGGAATTGGAGAAGAAGGACAAATACACCAAGAGCAGCTCTAGAAGAAGACATCAAGCTCATGTTGGTGAATGGGTTTCTGGCTTCGAGTGTGACTGCCAATCCAAGAGAAGCTATCACTCTGTGGCACCCCGATTCAATGAATCGGATTACCAGTGTTTCCAGCCCAGAGATCATGTCTTCTAGAAACACTCAACAACTTGGCACAGAACAAAACTGACTTTATTGATAGCATAATGTTACAAGAGAATATATTACAATGATAGCGAGGCCAAAGGTACCCTTGGTACATCAAAATATCTACATTATTTATGAGACATAGTGGGGCCTCGAAAATACTAAGTACTTCTACGGCGTAGCGGAATATAGCGGCAACTCCATACACACGGACACTGCTGTGGACACTTCCTAGTATGCATCATTAGGACCTCCATCCTCGGCTTCTCCTGCATCTGGCACGATACGCCAGGTGAGTACTTTGAATGTACTCGCAAGCTCATAATAACCAAGCAATGCAACAGACAATAGCATGGCAACAAATTAAGAATAATACCACTTGACTTTATAGCAGCCACTTACTCACGTCCGGGGTTGTCTCCCAACCACCGAAATACTCATCAAGCATCTCCACTCAACTCGAGAGTTCTTTCATCATTACTAGCATGCACACGGGTGACCATCTACTCAGGTCTGGTCGGGTCGTCCATTACCGTGGACACGACTATTCAAATAGTTTTTACACTCTAGAGAGGTTGCACACTTTACCCACACTCTGGAGCACTGAACTCAAGATCCCATTCGGGTGGACCAGCATTGCTCCAACACAACTTGCCTGACCCGTGACTCTCTCATCATATCCCTGGCAACCACTCCCTTCTGGAGTCCTCCCTTGGGTGGCCCTGTGTCCTCATGACAACTGTGTCCTCATGACACCTGCCACCGTCGTGGCCAAACAAACTGTCCCAAATGGGGACGGGCCCAACTCAACTTAAGTGGTCTCAAAGAGTTATCACCGCCCACTGGGCCAAGGTGACACGCGTGCATAACCCTCCCACTTTGGGGCATATCGGTGAGACATCACGCGGACAGCCCAAGTCACGGCCTTCCCATACCAGCAAGAGGTGGTTGTACGATTATGCCCGCTCAGGTGACTCATGATCATCCACCATATCGTAGCAACCATAGTAACTCATAATCATAAGCATATATCTCTATATGATCATTTATTAAGTCGTTATTTTCTTAAGAAGTTAAGCAAGTTTAATGCATGAGGATGTGAGCTATGCTATGCAAAACTACATCACATGGATATGATGGCTTGCCTTGATCAGTGGGGTTGTTCAAACACTCCTGGTCTTCAAAGTTTCCCTCTGAAAATGTATTTGAAATAGCAAAGAAAAGGGAAAAGCATTAAATACCTTTTTATTAACCAGAAATTCTATGAGTGTGGGAAAATACCAAAATTTACCAGATTGTAAAGAATTTCAATACAAACCCAATGCAAAAAGAATCAAGTGATTTGGACTTGTAGATAAAAATATTTAAATGATCAAATTTCTGTTAAAAAATGAAATAAATAAAAGAAAAGGCGTGAAGTGGAGGGGCGGCTCCACTTAACGCTTCGGCCGCAGGCCACAGCCCTTGGCAGGTGGGGCCTGCCCTTTTTAAAACAGAGAGAGGGGAGGGGGAACAGAGGAGGGCGGCTCACCGGCGACGCTCACCGGCGATAGGGACGGCGGCGAGGCTGGGAGATGACGGGAATGGAACGGGCGCTCGAGGACGATCCTCCCTGTACCCGTAGCTCCTCCGAAGGTGGACGGACGGCGTCGCCCCTCTTTCTCCGGCGGGTGGAGGCTACGGTGGTCGTCGACGGCGACAATTCCGGCAGGGATTCAACTCTTCGACGACTCGAGAAGCACCAGAGGGACCCAAGGAACACACTGGTGGCCTTGGATTGGACTGGGGAGGGGTGAAGGAGGCTAGCGATAGAGAGGATTTGGCGGCGGAGCAACTCGCCAAAGCTGAGGCAGACGAGCTCTCGGCTCTTGCTGGGGGGCTCTACGGCTAATCCAGAGGTGGAGGAGAGGGGTGGGAGCTAGGAGGGGTTCGGGAAGCGCCTTAAATAGGCCAGCGACGAGCGCTGCCGAGCTCTCCCGACACGGCGAGGCTCGGGCTTGCCACTTGAGCAAGGACGGCGAGCTGGCTGTCGCGGCGCGGTGGTGAGGTGAGGGAGGAGGTCAGGGGAGCGACGGGACAGATCCGGAGCCATTAATGGCGTGCCAACAACCACAATGGCCGAAGCCCACTGTGTTGCCCGTATCAGAGCTTGGCCGGGAGCGCCGGCGGCCTTCCCCGGCGAGCCAGAGGGTTCGGGAGGTGCCACGCGACTACCAGGGACCTCATCGGCGCTTCAGACAAGGGGCGGGGGGGACAACGATTGATGGCTCGGGGCGGCTCGGCTGTCACTCGAGCTGCGCAGAGCACGCTCTGTGGCATGCTAGCACGGTGATCACCACGGTTTCGGCCACCCTGATGCCACGCAAGCCTTGAGACCTTGTCCATAGCGTCGGCCATCCTTCCATCAGTCACCATCCACTACTAGCCTGAGCATACAAGCTCTGCTGCGACTAGGAAAATCATCAACAGGTTCTGCGAGCAGACTTTGGGAGGTTCTGGAGCTCAAAGGGGTTGGGATTAGAGCAAACTAAGACGTCTAATGGAATCAGCATAGAAAAGACTCTAAACTAGCAAACTTTTGCAAGGCTTGAAGATCAAATGGATATAGTTCCTTTGTAAACCACCTTTCTGGTCCAGAACACAAATGAGCTTCTAGAACTCAGTTGCAAGCTTTGCTACCAGTGTCTTTTGGTGGGGAAGTGTCATTTGGTGGTGCCTACATGCCCAAAAATTTGCAGCTCCATTGTGCACTCCTAGCTGGCACTTCCTTCACAAAGGTCCTGTTTTAGCAAAAACTTAGCACAGTGTTTTTGCTCAAAATTTGTACTGGGCCATAGGATGTTTTTACATATTGGAACCATATATGATCCCTAGTAACTACATGAATTTATTGGGAATTTTTCAAATTAGAATCATAGGGTTTCTTCACAAAGGGATGATTCTGGTCAGATAATAAATAATTATTCTGGCCATAATTATCCATTGCACAAAGAAATATTTTTGCATATTTTGAAATCATATAGCATTGAGAAAATGTTGCAAAAGTTTTGGGTCTTAAAGCTCACCCAAGCTATAGGTTGCTTCACAACTCACAGTGATGGCATAATTCCCAAAATAGATAAAGAGAATTATTTAATGAAAGAAAATATTGCAAATAAATCTCAGAAGGGTTTTAGTATGAAGCAAATGGTTTTGGGTTGTTTGAGACAAGAATTCAAAGATTTCATAATCCAACTTGCTTTGAAAATCCACCAAATTGCAAGTGCTTTTCAAAATATTTTGAAAAGAAAAGGTTTGAAAAATCATGGTGTTACAAACCTACCCCCCTTAGGATGAATCTCATCCTCGAGATTCGGTTGCTCAGGGAACAAGTATGGATATGCGGATCTCAAGAAATCTTCTCTCTCCCATGTAGCTTCTTCCTCAGTATGGTGTTCCCATAGTACTTTATAAAACTTGAGGACCTTTCTTCTGGTAGTTCTTTCCATCTCATCCAAGATTCTGGCGGGTTTCTCCTCATAGGTCAGATCCTTAGCCAATTCTAGCTCGCTCATATCTGCCTGCTTAATTGGAGGTGCAATACACTTTCTTAGCTGTGAGATATGAAAGACATCGTGCACATCTGACAATTCGGGTGGTAGCTCTAATTGATAGGCGACTCTGCCTCTTCTTGCCATCACTGGAAAGGGACCGGTATATCTCGGTGCGAGCGTTCCCTTTGTGCGAAATCTTCTCACTCCTTTCATGGGGGTTACTCGGAGATAGGCATATTCTCCTGGTTCAAAGGTCACTTCTCAGTGCTTTGGATCATAGTAGCTTTTCTTGCGGGACTTGGCTGCTTGAAGGCGTTCCTGAATATCTTTGACCTGTTTCTCGGCCTCTAGCATCAAGTCGGTTCCAAATATGCGACTGTCCCCTGTTTGTGACCAATTCAACGGGGTTCATCACTTCCTGCCATACAATGCTTCAAAGGGTGACATCTTCAGGCTTGTCTGATAGCTGTTGTTGTAGGAAATATCTGCATAGGGTAGGCTATCTTCCCATTTGGGCCCATGGGTGAGGGCACATGACCGAAGCATGTCCTCTAGTATTTGATTCACTCTTTCTGTCTGTCCATCCGTCTGAGGGTGGTATGCGGTACTGTGTTTTAGCATGGTGCCCAAGGCCTGGTGAAGTCGTAGCCAGGATGCCGAGGTGAATAGAGAGCCTCTATCCGATGTGGTTGACTTGGGTACCCCATGTAGGCTTACTATCCGGGACATGTATAGCTGTGCCAGTTGGTTGGTGTTGAAAGTAGTCTTTACCGGGATAAAGTAAGCTACTTTCGTGAGCATATCCACAATGACCCAGATAGCATCATTGCCTCTTATTGACTTGGGTAGCCCGACAATGAAATCCATGCATATGTCGTCCCACTTCCATTGGGGAACCAGTAAAGGTTGTAGTAACCCCGCGGGCTTTTGGTGTTCCGCCTTAACCTTGTTGCATATATCACAGCAGGCGACATAATATGCTATATCCTTTCGCATCCCTGACCACCAAAATGTCTTTCTCAGGTCTTGGTACATCTTCGTACCTCCTGGATGAATAGAATATGCGGAATCATGCGCTTCTATGAGTATTTGCTGCCTCAGGCTGTTTTGGTCGGAGATGCATATTCGTTTTTCGAACCATAGGATGCCTTGGTCATCTACTTGGAAAGATTTGTCCTTCCCTTTTGGGAGTGACTCTTTGATCTTCTTGATTCCCTCATCTAATTCTTGAGCTTTCTTGATTTCTTCTACGAGGGTGGGGATAATTTCTAGGGTCTCTGGAGAAATTGGACCGCATAATATCATGTTGAGACTAATAAACTCTTCTTGTAGTCTTGGATGCATATTTTCTAGTAATGCATTTACCGTGATTGGCTTTCCACTAAGAGTTTCTGCAACCACATTAGCTTTCCCCGGATGATAGTTGATTCCAAGGTCATAGTCCTTGACGAGTTCAACCATCGTCGTTGCTTGAGGTTCAGCTCAGGTTGGGTGAAAATATTCTTAAGACTTTTGTGGTCCGTATATATCTCACACCGTTGCCCAATGAGGTAATGCCTCCAAATTTTTAAGGCATGAACCACGGCCGCTAGCTCCAAGTCATGACTGGGGTAGTTCTCTTCATGCGGTCATAGCTGCCGGGATGCGTATGATACAACGTTCCCTTCTTGCATCAGCACACAACCAATTCCTCGTCGGGAAGCGTCACAATAAATGTCAAAACTCTTGTGAATATTTGGGAGGATTAAAACAGGTGCGGTCGTTAGCCTTGTTTTTAACTCCAGGAAACAGCTTTCGCATGTTGTCGTCCATACAAATTTCTGTTTTTTCTTGAGCAATTCCGTCAATGGTTTGGCTATCTTGGAAAATCCTTCTATGAATCGTCGGTAGTAGCCTGCCAATCCCAGGAAGCTGTGAACTTCGGTCACCGAGACTGGTGTCTTCCAATTTAGCACTGACATTACCTTACTCGGGCCGACAACCACTCCTTGCTCTGACATGACGTGTCCCAAAAATCCCACTTCTTTAGCCAGAACTTGCATTTACTGAACTTAGCATACAGTTGATGGGATCTCAGTCTTTCCAAGATAGCACATAGGTGACGCTTGTGATCCTCTTTGTCTTTAGAATATATCAGTATATCATCAATGAACACTACCACGAACTTGTCTAGGAAATCCATGAAGACCTTGTTCATCATACTCATGGAATAGGATGGAGCATTTGTCAGACCAAATGACATGACCGTGAACTCATACATGCCATATCGGGTAGTGAACGCTGTCTTGGGTATATCTTCCTTTCTGATTTTGAGTTGATGATACCCGGTCCTGAGGTCAATCTTGGAGAACACTCGTGCTCCACTCAACTGGTCGAATAGGTCATCGATGTGTGGTAGCGGATACTTGTTCTTAATAGTGACCTCATTTAGCTGACGATAGTCTATGCACATTCGCAAACTTCCATCCTTCTTTTTGACGAATAGCACTGGTGATCCCCATGGTGAGATGCTTGGGCGAATGTATCCTTTCTACAGTAATTCGTCCAACTGTTTCTTCAGCTCTGCCAATTCTGGTCCTGGCATACGGTAGTATTTCTTGTAAACTGGGGCGGTACCGGGAACTAATTCGATTGCGAACTCCAACTCCCGGTCCGATGGCATTCCTGGAAATTCCTCGGGAAACACATATGGAAATTCACATACCACTGGAATCAAGTTCATATCCATGACATCTGCTTGGTATGCCATTCCGTTCCTTGTCTTCATGTTGTTGGCGATAAACTGGACGGTTTTACCGGCCGGATTAACCAGCGTCACCGTTCTGGTGGCACAATTGATGCACACTTGATGGGGTGTCAACCAATCCATCCCTAGTATTACATCTAATCCCGAGGATTCGATGGCGATTAGTGCAGCTGGAAAGGTAACTCCTTGTATCCGTATTTCCAGATCCCGGTATACGAGATTTGTTGTGCGCATGGAGCGAGGGGATTGTACCACCATGATTTTATCCAACAATGAAGGGTAAAATTGGTGTATGGCGGCAAAACTCCTTGAAATAAATGAGTGGGAAGCCCCGGAATCAAAGAAAACTATTGCTGGTATGTTGTTAAGAGAGAACATACCGATGACGACTTCTGGAGCTTCACATGCTTCTCCGACACAGATATGGTAGATGCGTCCTTGAGTAACCTTAGAGTTAGGGCGGCGTCCAATAGTGTTGATCTGCGGTTTGATGTCGGAGGATGGCTTTCCGCCATTGGTGGGGCACTGCTTTGCATAGTGTCCACTTTGGCCGCAAGTAAAACAGGTGTTGTTGCGGCGACAATCCTCTAGCACTGGCTGCTTGCCGAAGGCCTTGTTCTGGCTCACTGTCTTGGTAGTGTTGTTATTGTTGTTCCAAGTGGGCTTGTAGACAGTGGAGTTTGGCTGCCAAGTACGCGGCTTTTGTGCAATCTGCTCCTTGTTGTCCTTCTTGGGTTCAAACTTCCTCTTGCGGTCATCGTATCTGGTCTTAAGCTCTCGCTCGGCTATGAACGCTTTGTTTACGAGTGTCTGGAAGTCTGGAAGGTCCAGCATACAAAGTTGACAACGGAGGGCATGGTTAAGACCGCCTAGGAAGCGATCAACCTTCTTTTCCTCAATGGATACATCATGGGTCAAGTATCATGCCAGATTGTTAAACTTGTTCAGATACACGGATACCGTCATGTTTCCTTGTGTAAGGGCAAGGAATTCTCTTTGCTTCACCTTCATAATACCCGTGGGAATATGATATTTGCGGAATGCTTCCTTGAATCTTTCCCATTGTAAGTGCATCTAGTGCCCCTTAGTGATTTTGGTGGTTTGAAGACTTATAGGTTAAGTATCTAATGTGTTCTCGAGTGTACACAGGATCTATAAGTCGCTGAGGAGTTTGAAATATTTGATGAATATCGACCCCTAAAAATGTATATCTTTGGTTGAAGAAATTGGTCTGAAGCTGAAGAATTGAATCGCGAAGAATCTCCGATGAAATTGATATTCCTCATGAAGATATTGAAATTGAGGAATTCGGTGTGTCCTGAAGAAAATCATTCTGAAGACTTTGAAGCATCAGTATTTACTCTTTCTGTTTTGTTTTCTTCACACTTGAGTAATAGGAACACCGTACTGTTAAAGGGGGTCGTGGTAACACATTGGAATGAATTTCCTCATGATGCTCAACCCAAGCCTAATCCTACCAAAAGCCTCAAGTGAGGAATATGAGTGACATGAGGACTCTCACAGTTGAGGGTTCCGACCGTTTCGATAGCCACGCCACATAATTGGTCTTATCCACACCAACGGTCATATTATTTAAGGGCATTAGTGTCAAATCATGTCGGGATGCTCCCAGGCTATAAATAGCCGCCCCCACAACCATTAGCTGGTTGGCTGCTCTGTTAGAAACTGACACTTGTCATAAGAGCAACCCAATTCCTCAGAGTCTTCGAGAGTAATTCATCAGTGAGGAAATACCCCAAATACCAAACCACAAACCTAGAACCAAGTGATTGAGCATCACTGAAGAAGTTGTTCCTGTGTGGGACTGAAGCCTTTTACCTTTGAGGACTGTGCATCCTCCAGACGGTTAGGCGTCATGGTCTAGAGCAATCCAGCAGTCAATTGTGGATCGCCGGGTGATCAAGTTTGTGAGGGTTTGGAAGTCTGCCCTGAAGACTTACCACGAGTGTTGGGCGAGGACTCTGTGTTCTTAGCCCAAGGGGAATACGGTAGGGACTGTGTGTCCCGAGACTGTGTGTCTTTTGGTTTCAATACCAAGCCGCTCCAAACTAGATGTACAACTGTCACAACAGTTGGAACTGGGTCATCAACTACTGCCTTCGCTATGAAACGGGTTCTAATTCCTCAACTCTTTATATTCCTCAGATTATGTGTTGATGATTTCCACTGTCACTATTTGAAGAATTTGCTGAAGACTTTCTCTGAAATTCCTCAACCCCAAATTCTTCACGCTAGTTAATCCTCATATGTTTTCTGCGTGCCTGCTTACTGTGCAATCTGTTTCACATTCCTCATACTGAAAAACTGTTGTAGTGAAACTTTGCACTCCTGATCCGTTACTGTTTCCGCTGTAAGTTAGTCATCAGTGAGGAATTTCCTCAAAAGGAATTTCATCAGTGATGAAATTCTAAAAATCTCCTATTCACCCCCCTCTAGTCGATATAACGCACTTCACCCATGTAATCTCTTCTCCACAGGGCCACGTTATCTTAGTATTATCCCACCATATAGCTGCTAGCCCTTCCACATAGTGAGTGGCAAAGGGTACCTTGTCGGCTTCCTCACAACGGGCTATTTCTAGCTTCTTCTCCATAGTCCTTATCCAGTCGTTGGCTTCAATCGGATCCGCAGCTTGACCAAAATTGGGAGGCTTAGTACGCTGAAAATCCGACAACCTGGATCGTGCCCCGTTGTGGTTGTTCTGGCATACCATAGCTTGCATGCTTCTCAAGAATTCCATGAGATCATGATTCCTCTTTTCCTCAAACATTCTCATAATCTGCTCAGTATTTGATGCTTGGGGTGGTGGAGGCGGTAGGTCTTCTGGTGGTTGACCTGCCTGCCTGGCAGACCGACGGATGGGGGTTCCATCGTTACCTTGGCTACAGCTTCCTTTCATCCTAAAATATTTTTCCCATTGCAAAGTACCAAATCGATGAGAAACATCCATAAGTGAAAAGCATGGTCATAAAACCCAAAGAAATCCTTATGAAGGTAAATAAGCAAAGAACATAATTATACAATGCACATTAACATCACCATTGGCAAGCTAGTAGGGGAACATATCATGACTAGACTGCTCACATGGCAGTTGACATATGCAAAGATGCATGCTCAACAACTCCAACCTCGGCTCTAGTGGCGCGGATGGCACGAACACTGGAAGACCTCCGACTCCTCATCGTCTGATCCTGAGTCTGAGTCTGAACTGATGATGTTGACCTCAATCTCCGGAGCAAAGGCTACACGGCGACACTGACGAGATGGTCCTGCTTCCGAGGGAGCACGACGCCTCAGCATCAGGGCAGCAGGAGTAGCAAGGAGTGAGGCCCACTCAGAATGAGTCTCACGGCGACTGCCAGATGAAGTGCCTGGCGGTGCTGAAGAACTGGCTGGGATCTCAAATCCAGGTGGTGGTGGAACTAGTGGTGCATCTGGGGGTGGAACAGAAGACTAGGGTGGGGGTGGCACTGCAGTTCCAATGACAAGTGCCGCCCGAAGACGGGATAGCTCCTCTCCCAGGGACACGATCGTACGGTAGCTGGCGCTCACATACCGAGACTGCACAACAGTCGCACGGTCACATGCCGGGTCTACAGGAGCCAAAATGACTCGCCCTGTCGAAGGCGACAAGGTGGGGTAATGGAAGAAACCTAGATGAGTCTGCATCTCCACCTCGTGGTAGCGCAAGTCAGTGAGAGCCTCCACCGCAGCAAACTGGATTGCCATCTGTGGAGTAGAAGCCGTTCCGCCCTTAGTAGAGCGAGAATAGCTGCCAATATCCGAGCTGACAACCAGGTAAGCGTGAGCATGGAACTCGTACACGGACTCGGCAAGCTGCTCCCGAAACACCTGGTACACTAGTTCCTCGCCATGCGGGTACAGTCGAAACCAGACGTTCCGCAACAGTGCTGGGAAGGAGGATGGTGCAGGCTCATACTGGAAATGATATGGAACTGGTGCCATCTACACTCACAAAGCCAAAGGTTAGTAACACAATGAATCATGATGCATGCCATGCAACAAAATGCATCATCCAAATGCAACAAGCAAATGCATACTCACGACCCTATACTACTCGTTGTGCTAACGCGTGTACTAGGGTGTCCTACAGTCAGCGTGGCTCTGATACCAAGCGTTGTGGCACCCCGATTCAACGAATTGGATTACCAGTGTTTCCAACCCAGAGATCATGTCTTCTAGAAACACTCAACAACTTGGCACATAATAGGACTGACTTAATTGATAGTATAATGTTACAAGAGCACATCTTACAATGATAGCGAGGCCAAAGGTACCCTTGGTACAACACAATATCTACATTATTTATGAGACATAGTGGGGCCTCGAAACTACTAAGTACTTCTACGGCGTAGCAGAATATAGCGGCAACTCCATACACAGGGACACTCCTGTGGACACTTCCTAGTACGCATCATCAGGACCTCCGTCCTCGGCTTTGAATGTACGCCAGGTGAGTACTTTTAATGTACTCGCAAGCTCATAATAACCAATCAATGCATCATACAATAGCATGTCAACAAAGTAAGAATAATACCACTTGACTTTATAGCAACCACTTACTCACGTCCGGGGTTGTCTCCCAACCACCGGAATGCTCATCAAGCATCTCCACTCAACTGGAGAGTTATTTCATCATTACTAACATCCACACGGGTGACCATCTACTGAGGTCTAGTCGGGCCGTCCATTACCGCGGACACGGCTATTCGAATAGTATTTACACTCTGCACAGGTTGCACACTTTACCCACACTCTTGAGCACTGACCTCGAGATCCCATTCGGGTGGACCATCATTTCTCCAACGCAACTTGCCTGACCCGTGACTCTCTCATTATATCCCCGGCAACCACTCCCTTCCGGAGTCCCGCCCTGGGTGGCCCTGTGTCCTCATGACACATGTGTCCTCATGACACCTGCCACGTCGTGGCCAAACAAACTGTCCCAAACGGGGACGGGCCCAACTGAACTTAACTGGGCTCATAGAGTTATCACCACCCATCGGGCCAAGGTGGCACGCGTGCATAAACCTCCCATTTTGGGGCATATCGGTGAGAGATCACGCGGACAACCCAAGTCACGGCCTTCCCATACCGGCAAGAGGTGATTGTACGATTATGCCCGATCAGGTGACTCATGATCATCCACCATATCATAGCAACCATAGTAACTCATAATCATAAGCATATATATATCTATATGATCATTTATTAAATCGTTATTTTCTTAGAAAGTTAAGCAAGTTTAATGCATGAGGATGTGAGCCATGCTATGCAAAACTACATCACATGGATATGATGGCTTGCCTTGATCAGTGGGGTTGTTCAAACACTCCTGGTCTTCAAAGTTTACCTCTGAAAATGTATTTGAAATAGCAAAGAAAAGGGAAAAGCATTAAATACCTTTTTATTAACCAGAAATTCTATGAGTGTGGGGAAATACCAAAATTTACCAGTTTGTAAAGAATTGCAATACAAACCCAATGAAAAAAGAATCAAGTGATTTGGACTTGTAGACAAAAAGATTTAAATGATCAAAGTTTCTGTTAAAAACTGAAATAAATAAAAAAGAAAACCTGGGGGGCCACGTCGAAGGCGTAAAGTGGAGGGGCTGCTCCACTTAACGCTTCGGCCGCAGGCCACAACCCCTGGCAGGTGGGGCCTACCCTTTTTAAAACAGGGAGAGGGGAGGGGGAACAGAGGAGGGCGGCTCAACGGCGACGCTCATCGGTGATAGGGATGGCGGTGAGGCTGGGAGATGATGGGAATGGAATGGGCGCTCGACGGTGATCCTCCCTGTACCCCTAGCTCATCCAGAGGTGGACAGACGGCGTCGCCCCTGTTTCTCTGACGGGTGGAGGCTACGGTGGTCGTCGATGGCGACGGTTCCGACAGGGATTCAACTCTCCGATGGCTCCAGGAGCACCAGAGGGACCCAAGGAACACATTGGTGGCCTCGGATTGGACTAGGGAGGGGTGGAGGAGGCTGCCCACAGAGAGGATTTGGCGGTGGAGCAACTCGCCGGAGCTGAGGGAGACGAGTTCCGGGCTCTTGCTGGGGGGCTCTAGGGCTAATCCAGAGGTGGAGGAGAGGGATGGGAGCTAGGAGGGGTTCAGGCAATGCCTTAAATAGGCTAGCGACGAGCGCTGCCAAGCTGTCCCGAAGCGGCGAGGCTCGGGCTTGCCACTAGAGCAAGGACGGCGAGCTGGTTGTCGCGGCACGGTGGTGAGGTGATGGAGGAGGTCAGGGGAGCGACGGGACGGGTCCGGAGCCATTAATGGCGTGCAGACGATCACAGTGGCCGAAGCCCACTGTGTTGCCCGTGGCGGAGCTTGGCGGGAGCGCCGGCGGCCTTCCCCGACGAACCAGAGGGTTCGGGAGGTGCCACGCGGCTACCAGGGACCTCGTCGGCGCTTCAGACAAGGGGGGCAGTGATTGACGGCTCAGGGTGGCTCGACTGTCACTCGAGCTGCGCAGAGCACGCTCTGTTTCATGCCAGCACCGTGATCACCCGGTTGTGGCCACCCTGATGCCAGACATGCCTTGAGAACTTGTCCATAGCGTCGGCCAGCCTTCCATCAGTCACCATCCACTTCTAGCTTGAGCATACAAGCTGTGGTGCGACTAGGAAAATAATCAACAGGTTCTGCCAACAGACTTTGGGAGGTTCTGGAGCTCAACACGTTTGGGATTAGAGGAAACTAATATGTCTAATGGAATCATCATAGAAAAGACTCTAAACTGGCAAACTTTGGCAAGGCTTGATGATCAAATGGATATAGTTCCTTTGTAAACCACCTTTCTGGTCCAGAACACAAATGAGCTTCTAGCACTCAGTTGCAAGCTTTTCTACCAGTGTCTTTTGGTGGGGAAGTGTCATTTGGTGGTGCACACATGCCCAAAAATTTGCAGCTCCATTATGCACTCATAGCTAGCACTTCCTTCACAAAGGTCCTGTTTTAGCAGAAACTTAGCAGAGTGTTTTTGCTCAAAATTTGTACTGGGCCATAGGATGTCTTTACATATTGGAACCATATATGATCCGTAGTAACTAAATGAATTTATTGGGAGTTTTTCAAAATAGTAATCATAGGGTTGCTTCACAAAGGGATGATTCTGGTCAGATAATAAATAATTATTTTGGCCATAATTATCCATTGCACAAAGAAATATTTTTGCATATTTTGAAATCATATAGCATTGAGAAAATGTTGCAAAAGTTTTGGGTCTTAAAGCTCACCCAAGCTATAGGTTGCTTCACAACCCATAGTGATGGCATAATTCCCAAAATAGAAAAAGAGAATTATTTAATGAAAGAGAATATTGCAAATAAATCTCAGAAGGGTTTTAGTATGAAGCAAATGGTTTTGGATTGTTTGAGACAAGAATTCAAAGATTTCATAATCCAACTTGCTTTCAAAATCCATCAAATTGCAAGTGCTTTTCAAAATATTTTGAAAATAAAAGGTTTGAAAAATCAAGGTGTTACACACTCTCACTCCGACTATAGTCAAGATGACGGTGTTGCCGGCATTGCACTCGTTTCCTTCAACTCTTACGACTTATTTGATTCACCAAATGAGAGGTTCGGAAACTGCTTCATGGATAAAGGCCCCAAGGTATCACCCCCTCGAATATCTTGATTTTGATAGTGATGAGGATGACTTGTTAGGAGAAGATGACTTGCTCTTTGATAAGACTAGTGATAACACTGAAAATGAACTTGCTAATTATCATGCTAGTCAAGAGAAGTCGAATGATGATGATAAGAAAGAGATTGGATGGCAAACTAAAGAACCGAACACTCTTAAGTTAGCTCATGAAACTACACTAGAAGATCATAGAGAGCTTTCAAGAACTCATGAGAAGCTACGCTTCGAGAAGCTCAACTTGGAGTAAGAACATGAGTTCCTAAAAGCAATCAAATGTGATCTTCGAAATAAGAGTTCTTCTTATCTAGCCAAACGACTACTCTTGTCTACTTTTGTTCCTCAAGTTAGACCTAAAACACTAGTAACAAAGGCAATAAAGTTTCTTCATCTAGTAACAACTACGCTAAAGCTAAATCTAATGATATTGTTGCTAGTAGCTCTCTTGATTCCACTAATGATTCTCTTAGACAAGTTACACTTGAGAAAGAAAATGATTTATTGGAATGGATTATAGAGAGAGGTGTCTTCAAAAGTCTTGCCCGAAGTAAGCAATTTGAGGAAATTGTGCACAAGCAAGGAGGACATGGGAAGAAGTAATGTGTTGGCTACTTCAACGTCAACGAAGATGTTTGGGAAGAAGGTCCATATCCCATTCCCAAGTTTGTTCCTCAAGAGGAGAAGTATGATCCTACTCCTCCCAAGGGAACAAGCTCCCAAGATGGCCTTCTACCACAAGACCACAAGGGCAAGGGAAAGCTTCAAGAGGAGCTTGACTTATTTGACGAGGAACCCCAAGTCAAGGTCAAGTGGATTCCCAAGGACACTTCTAGCACTACTTTATCTAGTGCTACCACAACTCCAAGGATCCCCATCAAGTTTATGTGGATCCCCAAGAGGAACAACTAGAAAGTTCTTGAGGGGTGACTCTCCGAATGAAATTAAATCTTATTCATTTTGGTAAGAACTATATGCAATCAACCTCAACCATATGCATTAGTTCAAGGAGTCACACATTCCCTCAAAGCTAAGCAAGGGACAAGGTAATTAATGTATCTTTGGACATCATCCCATATGTATTTCACTCCATGTCCATAGATTTTCTTGTGTATGTTCCTTGTGCTTTGGGACTAACCCATGTAGGTGAGAAGACTAAGAAACAACAAGGATTGCTCGCAACTCAAGATGATCTTCATCAACATTGAGCATCCACCACTACTTCACCTACTTGAAGTCTCCTACGATAGAACCCAATGTTAGTTTGTCCCTCTTAGGGGGATGTCATATAAAGGGGGAGATTTACTCTAAATCTTGAGTATAAGAATCTCCTAAGGATATGAACACATTAATGCTTTATGTAAAAGTGGTACCCCACTTGTGCTTAATCGATGAGTATGACCTATGATCAAGTATTCTTACATGGCTCCTAAGTCAATATACTCATATATAGATGACTTTTTCATCTCCAAAGTGCTTGATAGATGCTAGAATGATTGTGCATGTTCACCATGTTGTATCTATCATCTTATTGTGTGAGCATGTTGGTCTGCATATTTTTGCTCATTCGAGGACATCCAATTATTGTTATTTGGCTCTTGATTTATCTTTTGCCAATTGGATGCACAAGAATGCCTAGGACCCTCCTTCAGCTATCTATGCTTTCTCATCTCAACTTTTATTCATGCTTCATCACAAAAATTGAACAAGCACTTATCGATCCCTTTGTGTGAAGGAGCACTCGGAGTTCCGTATCGACAAAGGATGCCTTCCAAAACCTCTTTGTGAATCTCGGTGCAACCAACCCCACAATCTCGGTTCCACCGAATTCCCAAAGTTGATATAGGTTTTCCATCTCGGTACCACCGAAATCACTAACTCGGTTACACCAAGTTTCCCTATCAGTTGACGACAGAGGAACTCGGTGACACCGATTTTGTCATCTCAGTGACACCGACAGTTACAAGTATATATCCTGGCGGATCCGATGTTTTGAAATTACTCCTCAAACATTTTGTCCCCAACCCTAAGTTGTCGTCACAAGGACCCCTGGTCATCGCCTTTGCATCCCCGAGCGCCTCCACCGTTGGGATTCGCCGCCGCTGACGGAATCCTCGCCACCGTCATCATCTAACGGGTTCATCACCAAATTAGGGTATAAATTCAAACCCGCTTCCGCTCCATAATATGAATCTCACACATTAGGTTTTTTCCATCCACAATACAGAGTATGCAATATTCCTATACCACAAGAAATCTCCATAGATTAGAGAATGAAGGAATCTTGGATCTGATTTCCCGCAGCATGCATCTCGGTGACACCGAGTTGGAAAAATTGGTTCCACAGATTTATGTTTTAGGGTTTCTGAGAACCGCTCCGGTGAGACCGAGTATCGCTTTTCGGTTACACCTAAAAGATTGCCCAATTTTCTATTTAGCAAGTGGCCAGTCTCGGTGACTCCGAAAAACTCAACCCGGTGCTATTGACATTCATTCTGTAGTAGATGATACCCAAAGTTTCTGAATTCAATTTTTGAAAAATTATGTGTTTTGTGATGCTTAACCCTTCTGCTGCTCTATATCTATTTCACAGGGTTGTTGTTTGCTGGTTTGATGGAGTGTTGTTGCTTGTCTACCAAGATGCCAGGATCTGAGGATAGCCAGAATGATTTAAGAGAAAATAGTGTTGAGATGGACTCAGGCACACAAGTCTTGAGAAGACAGACCCTGAGCCTAGTTCTTACAGCTCCCATGGCTTGCCATAGACAGCCACGAGGCACAGAAAGAAGCTTAATTCAGATGAAGAGGACTCAGATTTTGTGCGAGAGGAAATTTCAGCACCTGAGAAACTGAAAGAGAAAGCTACTCTCAAGAAGACTGTCAGGAAAGAGTATGCTAAGCGTGCTGATCTTAGAGCTCCCGAGTCTGCAAGGCAGAGTATGGCAATCTCCACTAACAAACCTGCTAAGAAGTCTGGTGTGAAGAGAGCCAGGAAGAGGGTGATCCATGTTGTTGGGAGACAAACTTCCATGTATGAGGACCCAAAAGATTCTCCTAGAGAAGAAGAGATCCCAGCTGATGCCCCTGCTCCTCCAAAGAAGAAGAAGAAGCTCATGGTTGATGCCATGCCCAGGAAATCTGCTCCAAAGCCTCCTTATAAGGCTAAGAAAGTTGTAGCTCCCAAGAGGACTACGAAGGACTTACCTGGAGCTACAAGGAGAAAGGCCCTGCTTCCAATGCCTTTGCTGTAGAGGAATAAGAATAGGATGCACCTATCCTCAAAAAGCCCACACCTCATCTACCACCGCACAATGCTGCTCATCCAGCATCTCAAGATATGAAGAAGAGGAAATATGCACGATTGAGGAAATGGAGAGCTACAGGTTCACATGCCATAAGGATAAGGACTGTTGTTGATCTGAGATTCCACACCAAGGAACAACAAGACTTTTATGAGAATCTTCTCTATGACAAAAGTCTAGCTGTTAGTGACATGAGATATGTTGACTGGGCTTGCATCAAAGCCAATGAAGATTTCTTTCCCCATCTGCGAGATAATTTCAAGCCTGTGGACATTGAAGAATTTGTTGGGAGAGAGATGACCTCATGGAATGATGAGCTTATCATGCAATTTTATTCAACAGCTCACTTCTATGCAGATGGTTCTATTGTCTGGATGACTGATGGTCACAAGTATGAATCTATTGTTGATGAGTGGACCACTATCACTGGTGCCCCTAAGGAGAAAGAAGGTGATGTTGATGTATACTCTGAGCTGAAGATGAATCACAATTCCATGGACAACATGTACAAGCGAATTCCTCACAAGTTCTTGGCAACTCACGAGGTTGGCTCAGTGTACTTCTTGCAAGCAGGGATACCTACAACCAATACCATTCTAAGATACAACTTGATGCCTAAATCAGGTGATAAGAAAATGGTTAGAGGTCACTCCATCAACATGCTGCACCATTTGGACTCTCACACTAGATTCAAAGTGATGGACTTGATAGTATAACTATCCAAAGGACTGTTGCTAATCAGAAAAGATCTTGTGGATATGCCCCGTACATTCAGATGCTTATCAATGCCAAGCTAGGCGAGCATGCATTTCTACTTGATCGTCCCCATTTACCCCTTCAGCCAGAATTTGAAGACAATGAAGTGGTAATGGATGACAATGATCCCAACTCAGCTGTAGCTAGAATGGCAGCAGAGGCAGCAGAAGCTGAGGCTGCTAGAAATGTGCCACCACCAGTTCCATAGCTCAGAACTCAAGCTGAGAAAATGGCATTTCTAATAAGATCTGTCCAAGGTATGGAGAAGAACATCTCGAAGATTCTGCAAAATTGGAAGAGCCTAGAGAGAATCGTGGAAACAAAGTTCCATGACCTGGATGTGAAGGTTACAGAATTGACCACTACAGTCAAACAAGTTCAACATGAAGTTGAATCAATGCAGTTCCATGCTCAGATGATGATGACGACGATGATGATGATGAAGAGTCGCCTACTCGCACTACCACTCAGTTCAGTACCAAGCCCCAGTCAGCAGCTGTGCTAGTGTCGGAAGCAAGACCAACTTCATCAGCTCAAGCATCTACACCTTCAGCTTCAGCTCCAGCTCCAGCACCTTCACTATTCACTCCTCCAGTTGCAGGACATTCAGCAGAAGCCTTCGTGGACGCTCTTGTGTCAATTCCTTCATAACCTTCCTAGAGAAACGATTAGCTCTAAACTTTTGAACTTTTTGGTAACGTGTTGCCAACGGGGAGAAATGATCATAGGGCTTCGAGATAGAGAGCGAGCTTTTGACTTTATTTGCTCTCTTTTGGGTTTTACAAAAATTTGGTCTTTTGGATGACCTTATACTTGTTTCTGAGTTTGATCATACACTTTGCTTGGTTGATGCTACATTATTATCTTTTAGCTATCTCTGTGATGATCATTCTCTTATCTTGTTCGTGTAATGTGCATTACTACTCATTCTTATCTTGTATACGCACCACCAAGATGTACGTGACATGGAAGAGCGACCCATGATCCTAATTGGTTGTGCACTTGCATTCAAATGAAAATTATAAATAATGCACAAATTTAGGGGGAGCTCTTTCTTTTCACATACTTCTCAAAGCGTCATTGCTAATCACTGATTATATTTTTTTCGAAGCTTTGATCTACATGTTGTCATCAATTACCAAAAAGGGGGAGATTGAAAGCACAATTGCTCCCTAGGGTGGTTTTGATAATTGATTACAACATATGCATCATTGGAATAATATGTTTATCCAAGTATGTTTCAGAAAAGTTCAATAGATGCATTGGCTAAAGGCTTATCTGGAGATGCCCCTTGATGCAAGAAAGGAATAAGATTGTCCCAGGCTTCAAGCTAGAAGACTCTTCATTTTATATTTGTGAGAAATCACTTTTGAGTCCATAGGAAAGACAATACTATTAAAAGGGGGTGAGGTATTAAAATGAACCAGTTGCTCAAGTGCTCAGAGATAGCCACCAAAAATACTCAGTCATTTTCCCACATGATCATTCTGTCCAAAGCCACATACACGAAATCGGTGCCACCAACTTTCCCAATTCGAGACTACCGATTTTCATGTCACACAAAACCCTAGCCATAGCCACCAAATAGGTGCAACCGAAACCGTGTCGGTGCTACCAAGTTTAGGTGACCAACTTTCTATTGCCTAGGTACACAAAATCAGAATTTCCGAGTTTGGGTATCGGTGTCACCGATTTGTGTCATCTGGCAATTAGCCACCTTTTCGGTGTCACCCAGTTGTGTATATCGGTTCCACGGAGATTCAGAAGTTGCTGCCTTTAGTGCAAGTCAGTACCATCGAGTTAATGACTTCGGTGTCACCGAGTTGGCCACTCTAGGTGTAATGGTTGGATTTTGGGTGCTGCCTATATATGCCCGTCAACCCATCTCTCATTCGTGGGAGAAGCACTCAGAACACACACTTCATTGCTAGATCCATTTTTCTGAGAGAGAGACACCTACTCATGTGTTGAGATCAAGATATTCCAATCCAACCATTTGAAACATGAGCTCTAGCCTCCCCAAGTTGCTTTCCACCAAATCAATCTCTCCTACCCATGCCTATTCTGTGAGAGAGTGATTGTGTGTTGAGGAGACTATCTTTAGAAGCACAAGAGCAAGGAGTTCAACGTTCTATCGTATCTATTACCTTTTGGAGGGTGGTGCCTCCTATATTGGTTAGGTGTCGCTTGGGAGCCTCCTACTTCGTGTTGTGGAGTTGAACCAAGATGTTTCTAAGGGAAAGGAGATCACCTACTTCGTGAAGATCTACCATGAGTGAGGTTGGTCTTGTGTGGACGGAAGCCGTGGTGGAATAGACAAGGCCGCTTCTTCGTGGACCCCTTGTGGGTGGAGCCATCCGTGGACTCTCGCAGCCGTTACCCTCGGTGGGTTGAAGTCTCCACTAACATGGACGTACGATAGCGCCACCTATGGGAACCATGCCAAAAATCACCGTGTCAACCTCATGCCTTTGATCTCCTTACCTTACTCATTTACTTTACACTTGCATGTTTTACATTCCGGTGCTATACTCTTAGAACTGCATGTGTAGGGTTTACTTGACTTGCCATAACTGCCAAAACCGGCCCTCAACTAAAATTGAGAAAATGCTAAGTTTTTATCATGTCAAGTAGTCTAATCACCCCCACTCTAGACATAATTTCGATCCTACATGAGGCCTTTGAGAGCGTTCCCCGAAGGTCCCCGAGGGTCAAAGCCCCGACCCAAAGGTACGAAATCTGACTTGTATTTAATGAATTATGCTGAGATTTCTTTGTTAATCATACATGCTCTTGTCTCCGACACAAACCTGCCCGAGACCTCCTGACGGATCAAGTCTCGGGGGGTTCACTACCAGCCAAACTGGCGGAAAGCAGGAATGCATCCCCCACTACTCTCCGTGTACCGTCAGATGACGCTTCGGAGGTGATATCTCGCCAAGCCCCTCCGAACACACGGGATGAGGTGGTGATGGCTGAGGTAAATACTTTGGCCACCAAAGACTAGGAGGTCCCAACCGAGGTTCATGCCGCGGCCAACGGGACCCAGGAGGTCGATCCCCTCTCGACGAGGGGAGAGGGGGACCTGGATTCGTCCGAGCTTCCTCCGGACAAAGCTACAAGTAGCTCTCCCCCTCTGGTGTCTTCACCGTTGCCTCCGATGCTGCCTGTGACAGAACATGCCACGACTGAATAGCCCACAAGGATGGTAGAGGCCCTCTCTTGCGCGTCTATCATCGATGAACATCACACCCTTATGGGTGCAGTTCTGCAAAGCATTCAGTCCGTTGATAGCGGATTGAAGGGAGCTTTCAGTGGTTTATTGAAAGGCTTCGAGGTAAACCAATTAATGTTTATTTTTATTTATAAGGTTTTGAAATGCATTATAGGTATAATAGTCCCCCGAGCCATGGGTGAGTTGAAAATCTTGCCCGTGTCTCGAAAGTACATATTATTTTTGAGTAAAATCAGTTCCAGGACCCATGAACTATGACAACTCAGTGGGGTACTTCAGCCAAATAAACCAATCTAGTTAAAGTGGATGCTTATAAAATCTTATCTGGTTTTTGTAGGCCTTGTCCTCGACTGTGGCTACTAATGCCCTTGAACTAGCCGAGCTGAACCGGAAATTCCAAGTTTCGGATGAGGAACTTAGCCGACTTAATAGTCACCTAGACGAGAAGAAAGGTAAGCTTAGTGCGTGCCACTCATACTTTTGTAGTACTTGAAAAGTATGGTACTATCCTGTTTTTATACATGACATCGTGATTCCGATTATGGCAGCAGCCATGGACCTGGAGTTGGAGAAACTCCGGGCCGAATTGGAGAAGGCCAAGCAGGAGGCCGACGCTCATAAGGTAGTGGCGGAGAACACCGCCACCGAGCTTGACTCACTGAAGATCAAGACTGGCAGGCACAAGGATAGAGAGCCCGAGATCCAACAGGAGTTGCAAGATGCGAGCACAAAGAATGAGGCCTTGGAACAAAAGTTCAAGGAGCACGCGACTCAACTCACCAAGCTGTCCTCCACGCTCAAATCGGAGCGGGTAGAGAGGTGATATGTCTCCAACGTATCTATAATTTTTGATTGTTCCATGCTATTATATTATCTGTTTTGGATATTTTATATGCATTTATATGTTGTTTTATATCTTTTTGGGACTAACCTATTAATCTAGAGCCTAGTGCGAGTTTTTGTTTTCTCCATGTTTTTGAGTATTGCAGATAAGGAATATTAAATAGAGTCCAAACAGAATAAAATCTCGAGACTAATTTTTCTTGGACTAGAAGAAATGCAGCAGACTTGGAGTAGGGGCAGGACATCTACTAGGAGGGCACAAGCCTGGAGGGTGCACAGTGGGGGGTGGCCGCGCCCCATGGATTGTGGGCTCCCTGTAGGTCTCCTAACCCTATTCTTTGGCCTCTAAATTCCCAAATATTCCCGTATCGCCAAAGAGAGCCACAAAAATACTTTAACACCACCGGGAGCCTATGTTCCCGTGAGATCCAATCTGGGAGCCTTTTTTGGTAATTTGCCGGAGAGGGAATTGATCACGGAGGACATCTACATCAAATCCATTGCCCCTCCGATGTGTGTCAGTAGTTCACCACAGACCTACAGGTCCATAGCTAGTAGCTAGATGTCTTCTTCTCTCTCTTTGATCTTCAATACCATGTTCTTCATGATCTTCATGGAGATCTATCCGATATAATACTCTTTTTCGGTGTGTTTGTCGAGATCCGATGAATTGTGAGTTTATGTTCAGATTATCTATGAATATTATTTGAGTCTCTTATGAATTCTTATATGCATGATTTCATATATTTGCAAGTCTCTTCGAATTATTGGTTTGGTTTGGCCAACTAGATTGGTAATTTTTGCAATGGGAGAAGTGCTTAGTTTTGGGTTCAATCTTGCGGTGTCGTCACCAAGTGGCATAGTAGGGGTAGCGAGTCACGCATTGTATTGTTGCCATCGAGCATAAAAAGATGGGGTTTTCATCATATTGCTTGAGTTTATCCCTCTACATCATGTCATCTTACTTAATGCATTACTATGTTCTTCATGAACTTAATACTCTAGATGCAGGCAAGAGTCGGTCGATGTGTGGAGTAATAGTAGTAGATGCATAATCGTTTTGGTCTACTTAACACGGACATGATGCCTATATGCATAATCATTGCCTTGGATATCTTCATAGTTATTCGTTTTTCTATCAAGTGCTCGACAGTAATTTGTTCACCCACCATATTATTTTCCTTTATGAGAGAAGCCTCTATTTAAACCTATGGCCCCCGGGCTCTATTTTCCATATTATATTTTCAGATCTTTAAACCAATAATAGCAAAATAATACTTTGCTTCAATTTATTTACTTTTGTTTCCGCAATGTTTTATAAATATCTCTATCAAATCTCATCCTTGCAAATAACTCTAAAGGGGTTGACAACCCCTTTATAGCGTTGTGTGCAAGTGTTTGATTGTTTGTGTAGGTACTACTATTGGGTACTTGATTGTTCCTCCTACTGCATCACCCTTTCCTCTTCAAAGGAAAACCAACGCAAGCTCAAGAGGTAGCAAGAAGGATTTCTGACGCCGTTGCCGAGGAGGATACATATCAATATCAAGCCTATCAAGTACCCATCACAAACTCATCTTTTGCATTTACTTTATTTGCCATTTGCCTCTTGTTTTCCTCTCCCCCACTTCACCAATTTGCTGTTTTATTCGCCTTTTTCTCGCCAGATCTCTTTTTGTCTGCTTGTGTTACCATGTGCCTTCTATTTTCTTGCATCTTTGCTTGCTAAATATATATTGATATGGATCCTTATACACTTGCTAATCTTTTCAAGAGATCCAATTATGATGAACCAATTGCTAGTGGGTTGAGTGTACCTCATTATCTCCATGAAGTTTTGCTTGAGATTCGTGAATCTGAAAATTGTGATGAAGTGATTCACGACGTTTCCTTGAATGAAAAGCATGATTGCAATGATATTTTTATAAATTCTATTAATATCAATTGTGCTAATGATATGCAAACCCACAAGCTTGGGGATGCTACATTTGATGAGTTTTCCATGGCCAGTACTTATTGCGATGTTCATGATTGGGGTGATAATGCCTCTGATGATATTGATAATTTATTTAATACTCTTGATGAATATGATATCGAAAGTGGGTTTGGATGATTTTCAACTTTAGGTAAAAAGAATCCCACATATTTGGAGAGTGTTCAATCTTATGTATTTTTTGATAAAAGTGGGTTTGGAGAGGTCATGACTTTAATTGATGTTAATCCCACTATCTTGGAAGATTGTAAGACTTCCATGCATGTGGATCATGAAAATAATGCTTTATGTGATAGCTATATTGTTGAATTTATTGATGATGCTACTGAAAATTACTATGAGAGAGGAACATATGATTTTACATATTGCAATAATATCAAGTTTCTTCTCTATGTGTTGGAAATTTTGAAGTTATACTTGTTTTTCCTTCCTATGCTAATTGATTTTTGTTCCCATAATTTGTTTGATCACAAAATACCTATGCATAGGAAGTGGGTTAGACTAAAATATGCTTGCCATGTGATTCATGATGCTCTATTTATGTTTTAGTTCTTTACCTTTATGCGAGCATCATTGAAATCGTTATGCCTAGCTAGGTGCGTTAAACAATAGCGCTTGTTGGGAGGCAACCCAATTTTATTTTTATGCTTTCGTTTTTTGCTTATGTTTTTGAGTTCTTCACACATTATTACCTCTGTAATAATTGTGTTTTCTTGTTTTAATTGGTGTTTGAGCCAAGTAAGACCTTTGGGATGGTCTATGGTGTTTGCAAGTTGATTTGGCTGAAAACATAAACTTTTGCTCTCAGTCCAGGAATTTTGTAAATTCACTGGATCGTGCTTTTGATATGAATTTTTTACACAAGATTTATTTACAAATTTCATAGATATTCCTAATGTTTCAGAAATTTTGGAGTTCCATAAGTATTCGAAGTAAACAGATTGCTACACGCTCTACTGTTTTTGACAGATTCTATTTTCTTTGTGTTGTTTGCTTATTTTGTTGAATCTATGGGTTGTATCGGGGGTTAGGAACCATGGACAAGTTGGAATACCGTAAATATTACATAAATATATATAAAGAATGAGTTCACAAGAGTACCTGAAGTGGTGGTTTAATTTTCCTATACTAACGGATCTCATGAGTTTTCTGTTGAGTTTTGTGTTGTGAAGTTTTCAAGTTTTGGGTAAAGATTTGATGGACTATGGAATAAGGAGTGGCAAGAGCCTAAGATTGGGGATTATCAAGTCACACCAAGTCATATTCAAGGATACCAAAGAGCCTAAGCATGGGGATGCCCCGGAAGGCATCCCCTCTTTCGTTTTCAATACATCGGTAAATTTACTTGAGGCTATATTTTTATTCACCACATGATATGTGTTTTGCTTGGAGCGTCTTGTATGATATGACTCTTGACTTTTTAGTTTGCTACAGTCATCCTTGCTGCACACATCCTTTGATAGAGACACGTTGAATTGTGAATTTATTAGAATACTCTTTGTGCTTCACTTATATCTTTTGAGCTAGGCAATGTTGCTCTAGTGCTTCACTTATATCTTTTAGAGCACGGCGGTGTGGTGTTTTATGGAAATTATTAAACTCTCGTACCTCACTTATATTATTTTGAGAGTTCTTTAAAAAGCATGTTAATTGGTTTAGGTTATGACTTTAGTCCTAATATAATAGGCATCCAAGAGGGATATAATAAAAACTTTCATATTAAGTGCATTGAATATGATGAGAAGTTTGATTCCTTGCATATAGTTTTGAGATATGAAGATGGTAATGTGAGATTCATGCTAGTAAGTAATTGTGAATTAGAAAAAAAATACTTGTAAGCTTGTGATTCCCATAGCATGCACGTATGGTGAATTGTTATGTGATGAAGTCAGAGCATGATTTGTTTAATGATTGTCAACCTTTGTGTGGAGGTCGGGATCGCGCGATGGTGAACTCCTAGTAACCCTTCCCCTAGGAGCATGATTTGTTTAATGATTGTCAACCTTTGTGTGGAGGTCAGGATCACGCGATGGTTAACTCCTACCAACCCTTCCCCTAGGAGCATGTGCCTAATACTTTGCTTCGATGACTAATAGGCTTTTGCAATAAGTATGACTAATGTTGAGTTCATGGATTATACGCACTCTCACCCTTCCACCTTTGCTAGCCCCTCTAGTATCACGCAAATTTTGTCGGTACATTAAACCCTTCTTCCTAAAAACAGGCGCCATATATTTTCCTCAAAACAACCACCATATCTACCTATTATGGCATTTTCATAGTCATTCCGAGATATATTGCCATGCAACACCACCGTCTCGTTTTTATGACACGCACCATCACTTCCATATTTCTTATAGAGTCATACTTTGTTCTAGGTATCAAGTTGTAATCTTTTGAGTTGTAAGTAAATAAAAGTGTGATGATTTGCATTATTAGAGCATTGTCTCCTGTGATAAAAGGATGATGGAAGCTATGATTCCCTCACAAGTTGGGATGAGTCTTTGGACTTTACAAAAAATAAAAGAGGTCAGCGAAGCCCATAAAAAATAAAAGAGGCCAAAGAAGTCCACCAAAAAAGAAAGAAAAAAAGAAAAAAAAAGAAAAAAAATGGGAGAAAGAGAGAAGGGACAATGCTCCTATATCTTTCCACACTTGTGCTTCAAAGTAGCACCATGTGTTGGAAATATGCCCTAGAGGCAATAATAAAATAGTTATTATTATATTTCCTGTTACAAGATGATCATTTATTATACATGCTATAATTGTATTGAATGAAAGCATAAATGCATGTGTGGATATATAGACAAAACTATGTCCCTAGTAAGCCTCTAGTTGACTAGCCAGTTGATCAAGGATGGCTAAGGTTTTCTGACCATATGCAAGTGTTGTCACTTGATGACTGGATCACATCATTGGGAGAATAATGTGATGGACAAGACCCAAACTATAAACGTAGCATGTGATCGTGTCATTTTGTTGCTATTGTTTTCTGCGTGTCAAGTATTCATTCCTATGACCATGAGATCATGTAACTCACTGACACCGTAGGAATACCTTGTGTGTATCAAACGTGGCAATGTTACTCGGTGACTATAAAGGTGCTCTACACGTATCTCCGAAGGTGTCCATTGAGTTAGCATGGATCAAGAGTGGGATTTGTCACTCCGTGTGACGGAGAGGTATCTCGGGGCCCACTCGGTAATACAACATCACATACAAGCCTTGCAAGCAATGTGACTAAAGAGTCAGTCACGGGATCTTGTATTACAGAATGAGTAAAGAGACTTGCCAGTAACGAGATTGAAATAGGTATGGGATATCGATGATCAAAAAATCTCGGGCAAGTAACATACCGAAGGACAAATGGAATGGTATACGAGATTATATGAATCCTTGGCACACAGGTTCAACCGATAAGATCTTCGTACAATATGTAGGATCCAACATGGACATTCAGGTCCCGCTATTGGATATTGACCGGGGAGTGTCTCAGGTCATGTCTGCATAGTTCTCGAACCCGCAGGGTCTGCACACTTAAGGTTCGGTGATGTTTTGGTATAGTTGAGTCATTGGTGCTGGTGACCGAAGTTTCGTTTGGAGTCCCGGATGAGATCGCAGACGTCACAAGAGTTTTCGGAATGGTGTGGAAACAAAGATTGATATATAGGATTGTTGCATTTGGCTTCCGAAAAGATTTCGGGCATTGCCAGCAGTGTACCGGGAATGACGAATGGGTTCTGGGGTTTTACCGGGAGGGGCCACCCACCCGGGAGAGAACCTAATAGGCCCATGGGTGGTATACCAGCCCTTAGTGGGCTGGTGTAGCCAGCCCAATAGGGCTATTTCGGCCAAGGAGAAAAAACAATGCAAAAGGAAAAAAAGAGGATGTGGGAAGGAAGGAAGGGACTCCTTCCTCCAAACCGAATTGGAGGAGGATCCCGCCTCCTCCCACTTTGGACGACACCGTAGAGGCTCCCTTGAGACACAACTTTGCCACGTGCAACCCTAAATCTCTCCGTGTTATCACCGTTGTTAGTTATGGTGCGATCTATGATGTCTCTTATCGATTGGCCATTGTCGTTTTGGGGCTATGCATTGGAGACAGTTGCATTCACTTTAAATAGGAAATCCGTTGAGACGACACCATATGAGCTATGGCATGGAAATAAGCCAAGGTTGTCGTTTCTTAAAGTTTGGGGATGCGATGCTTATGTAAAAAAGCTCCAACCTGAAAAGCTGGAACCCAAAGCGGAAAAGTGTGTGTTCATAGGTTGCCCAAAAGAGACGGTTGGGTACACCTTCTATCTTAGATCCGAGGGAAAAGTGTTTGTTGCTAAGAGCGGATATTCTCTTGAGAAAGAGTTTCTCACGAAAGAATTCAGTGGGAGGAAGATGGAACTTGATGAGGTTGTGGAACCTCTGCTCCAACAGGATGGTGGCGCAGGGGAGAGAAAAATCTCCGTCGAGGCAACACCAGTTGAGGACGAAGCTAATGATGATGATCATGAAGCTTTGGATCAAGTTACTATCGGACCTCGCAGGTCGACAAGATCACGTACTGCTCCTGAGTGGTACAGGAATCCTGTCTTATCTATCATGTTGTTAGACAACAATGAGCCTGCAAATTATGAAGAAGCAATGGTGGGCCCAGATTCCAACAAATGGTTACAGGCCATGAAATCCGAGATGGGATCTATGTATGAAAACAAAGTGTGGACTTTGGAAGTATTACCTGAAGGTCGCAGGGCTATTGAGAACAAATGGATCTTTAAGAAGAAGACGGACGCGGACGGCAATGTGACCGTTTATAAAGCTCAACTTGTGGCATAGGGTTTTTCACAAGTTCAAGGAGTTGACTACGATGAGACATTCTCACCGGCAGCGATGCTTAAATTCGTCCGAATCATGTTAGCAATAGCTGCATTTTTCAATTATGAAATCTGGCAGATGTATGTCAAAACGATGATCCTTAATGGGTTTCTTAAGGAATAGTTGTATATGATGCAACCCGAAGGTTTTGTCGATCCAAAGAATGCTGACATAGTATGCTAGCTCCAGCGATCCTTTTATGGACTGGTGCAAGCATCTCGGAGTTGGAATAAGCGCTTTGATGAGGTGATCAAGGCGTTTGGGTTTATACAAGTTGTAGGAGAATCTTTTATATACAACAAAGTGAGTGGGAGCTCTATAGAGTTTCTAATATTATATGTGGATGACATATTGCCGATTGGAAACAATGTGGAGTTTTTGGAGAGCGTAAAGGATTACTTGAACAAATGTTTTTCAATGAAAGACCTAGGAGAAGCTTCTTACATATTAGGTATTAAGATCTATAGAGATAGATCGAGATGCGTGATAGGACTTCCACAAAGCACATACCTTGAGAAAGTTTTGAAGAAGTTCAAAATGGAACAATCCAAGAAAGGGTTCTTGCCTGTGTTACGAGGTATAAAATTGAGTAAGACTCAATGTTAAGTAACTGCAGAAGATAGAGAAAAGATGAGTACCGTCCCCTATGCTTCAGCCATAGGGTCTATCATATATGCAATGTTGTGCACAAGACCGGGCGTCAGCCTGGCCATAAGTATGGTAGGCAGGTTTCAAAGTGATCCAGGAGTGGAACACTGGGCGGCGATCAAGAATATTCTGAAGTGCCTGAAAAGGACTAAGGAAATGTTTCTCATTTATGGAGGTGACGAAGAGCTCGTCGTGAAGGGTTACGTCGGTGCAAGCTTTGACACTGATCTGGATGACTCTAAGTCTCAAACCGGATACATATTTATTCTCAATGGTGGTGTGGTAAGCTGGTGCAGTTCCAAGCAAAGCATCGTAGCAGATTCTACATGTGAAGCAAAGTACATAGCTGCCTCACAGGCGGCTAAGGAGGGTGTCAAGATGAAGCAGTTCATGACGGATCTTGGAGTTGTGTCGAGCGCACTAAATGCAATAACTCTGTCCTGTGACAACACTGGTGCCATTGCTGTAGCCAAGGAACCAAGGTTTCACAAGAAGACCAGACACATCAAACAATGCTTCAACCTCATCCGCAACTATGTCGAAGGAGAGGACGTAAATATTTGCAAAGTGCACACGGATCTAAATGTTGCAGATCCGCTGACTAAACCTCTTCCACGAGCGAAGCATGATCAACACCAGAACTGTATGGGTGTTAGATTCATTCCAATGTAAATCACATAGCGATCTGAGACTAGATTATTGACTCTAGTGCAAGTGAGAGACTGTTGGAAATATGCCCTAGAGGCAATAATAAAATAGTTATTATTATATTTCCTATTTCAAGATAATCGTTTATTATCCATGCTATAATTGTATTGAATAAAAACATAAATGCATGTGTGGATATATAGATAAAACTATGTCCCTAGTAAGCCTCTAGTTGACTAGCGAGTTGATCAAGGATGGTTAAGGTTGTCTGACCATATACAAGTGTTGTCACTTGATGACTGGATCACATCATTGGGAGAATTATGTGATGGACAAGACCCAAACTATAAACATAGCATGTCATCGTGTCATTTTGTTGCTATTGTTTTATGCGTGTCAAGTATTCATTCCTGTGACCATGAGATCATGTAACTCACTGACACCGGAGGGATACCTTGTGTGTATCAAACATCGCAACGTTACTCGGCGACTATAAAGGTGCTCTACAGGTATCTCCAAAGGTGTCCATTGAGTTAGCATGGATCAAGACTCGGATTTGTCACTCCATGTGACGGAGAGGTATCTCGGGGCCCACTCGGTAATACAACATCACATACAAGCCTTGCAAGCAATGTGACTAAAGAGTCAATCACAGGATCTTGTATTACAGAACGAGTAAAAAGACTTGCCGGTAATAAGATTGAAATAGGTATGGGATACCAACGATCAAATCTCGGGCAAGTAACATACCAAAGGACAAAGGGAATGGTATACAAAATTATATGAATCCTTGGCATGGAGGTTCAACCGATAAGATCTTCGTAGAATATGTAGGATCCAATATGGACATCCAGGTCCCGCTATTGGATATTGACCGGGGAGTGTCTCAGGTCATGTCTGCATAGTTCTCGAACCCGCAGGGTGTGCACACTTAAGGTTCGGTGACGTTTTGGTATAGTTGAGTTATTAGTGTTGGCGACCGAAGTTTTGTTCGGAGTCCCGGATGAGATCACAGACGTCACGAGAGTTTCTGTAATGGTCCAGAAACGAAGATTGATGGCTTTCGGAAAGATTTCGGGCATTGCCGGAACTGTACCGGGAATGACAAATGGGTTCTCGGGTTTTATCGGGAGGGGCCACCCACCCGGGAGAGAACCTAATAGGCCCATGGGTGGTATACGAGCCCTTAGTGGGCTGGTGTAGCCAGCCCAATAGGGCTATTTCGGCCAAGGAGAAAAAACAATGCAAAATTAAAAAAAAAGGAGGTGGGATGGAAGGAAGGGACTCCTCCCTCCAAACCAAATTGGAGGAGGATCCCTCCTCCTCCCACTTCGGCCGACGCCCTAGAGGCTCCCTTGAGCCTCAAAGCTAGCCCCTCCCCTCCTCCTATATATACTAGAGGTTTTACGGTTTTTGAGACACAACTTTGCCATGTGCAACCCTAAATCTCTACTTCCTAGTTCTTCCTCTAGATCGGATTTTTGTGGAGCTCGGGCGGATCCCTGTAGGAATAAGATCATCACCATCACCGGCATGCCATCACGCTGCCGGAGAACTCATTGCTTCCGTGACAACAGACCTTCCCCTGCAACGGCACCAGAAAAATGCTCCTAGCACTCCCCGGCAGCGAAACTAGAAGAATGTTGTTGTTGGCCCACCAACGCGTGGGTTCGCGGCAATTTTCGAGGGTAGACTATTCGACCCAAATTTGTTGATTCGCCAGACAGGAGGTGAGAGAATACTCTAGAGTATTAGCAGCTGAATGTATCAGATTCAACCGCACCTGAAAGATTAGTATCTGCAAGCAAAGTATCAGCACTAAAGTAGTATGATAACAACAGTGTCAGAAATGATCTGTTGATGGGAGATTATTCCTAACTGTCGTATAAATGGCGCCAAAAGTTGCCCGTTGACGGAAATTGTCTTTTCCCGTCAACGCCGAGCGAACCAATATTGTAGCAGGTAGCAGCAATGTAACGAGTAATAGCAGTGTCAAGGAACAGCAGTAGTGACATCAGTAGCAAGTAGCAACAGTAGCAAGCGACAGTAGTAACAGCAGTGGAAAGTAGCAACAGTAGTAACAACAGTAGCGGGAGAAACTCATAGGCAATGGGTCGGTGATTCGTTTGGATGATATTCATCATGCAACAGTTATAACACGGAGAGATATGTGGCTAGCTCCCGTTCGTCAATGTGATGTAGGCATGCATTCCGTGTGTAGTCATACGTGCTTAGGGAAAAGAACTTGTATGACATCTATTGTCCATCCCTCCCGTGGCAGCGGGGTCCAAAAGGATACTACAGGATATTAAGGTTCTCCTTTTAATAAAGAACCGGAACAACGCATTAGCACTTGGTGAACACATGAACTCCTCAAACTATGGTCATCACCGGGAGTGGTTCCGGTTATTGTCACTCCAGGGTTGCCGGGTCATAACACATAGTAGGTAACTACAACTTGCAAGATCGGATCTAAAACACACATATATTGGTGACAACAAAATAATTTCAGATCTGAAATCATGGCACTCGGGCCCTAGTGACAAGCATTAAGCATGGCAAAGTAGTAGCAACATCAATCTCAGAACATAGTGGATACTAGGGATCAATCCCCGTCAAAACTAACTCGATTACATGATAGATCTCATCCTACTCATCACCGCCCAACGAGCCTACGAATAGATTACTCACGAACGATGAAGAGCTTCATGGAATTGGAGAGGGAAGAAGGTTGATGATGACGATGGCGACGATTTCCCCTCTTCGGAGCCCAAAACGGACTCCAGATCTATCCTCCAGATGAAGAACAGGATGTGGCGGCGCCTCCGTATCGCAAACGCGACGAAATCTTCTCTTCTGATTTTTTTTCTAGGCGAAAGTGAATTTATAGAGCTGAGATTGGGGGCGACAGAGCCACGTGGGCCCCACAAGCTTGGTTGCTGCGGCCAGGGGGGAGGCTGCGGCAACAGTGCTTGTGGCCCACTGGCCCATGCCCTCCGGTGGATCTTTGCGCAGGTATTTTTCATATTTTCCAAAAAAATTCTTCGTAAATTTTCAGGACATTCCGAGAACTTTCATTTCTGCACAAAAACAACACCATGGCAATTCTGCTGAAAAAAGTGTCAGCCGGGTTAGTTCCATTCAAATCATGCAAATTAGAGTCCAAGACAAGGGCAAAAGAGTTTGGAAAAGTAGATAAGATGGAGACGTATCAAACTCCCCAAGCTTAAAACCTTGCTTGTCGTCAAGCATCTCAGTTGACAAACTGAGAGAGAAAGAAAAAAAACTTTGACAAACTCTGTTTGATCTTGTTGTTGCAAGTATGTCTAACTCATAACCAAAATTTCAGCAAGATCACAAGTTAACCACATAAGCAAGCGACACAAAGGTCTCACGGTAAACTAATATCAATGGCATAATCAGCTAGCGAGCAAATAATAATGAGTTTCAGATACCAACAATTCAATCAAAACAAGCATGAAGCAATATGAATAGGTGGTATCTCGCTAGCTCTTTCTGAGACCGCAAAACATAAATGTAGAGCACTTTCAAAGATCAAGGGATGACTAAAGATTGTAATTCATAGCAACGAAGATCCAGTCATAGTCATACTCAATATCAATCAAAAGCAAAGCATAAAAATGACGGAGGTCCTCTCTAATTGGTGCTTATACAAGAGGAGGATGACTCAATAGGAAAATAAATAGACATGCCCTTCGTAGAGGGAAGTATTGATTTGCGGAGGTGCCAGAGCTCAAGCTTTGAAAACAGAGATAATAATTTTGGGTGGCATGCTTTCATTGTCAATGCAATGACCAAGAGTTCTCAATATCTTCCATGCTACTCATGCTATAGGCGGTTCCCAAATAGAAAAGTAAAGTTTTAACTCCCCCACCACCAATCAATCACACTCCACGGCTAGCTGAATCCTCGGGTACCGTCCATACTAACATCAATCCAGGGGGAGTCTTGTTTTACAGTTATGTTTTCGATTTAAGCGTGGAACTGCGCATTCCAATTACCGGCCCCTTTCTCGTGAATGAAGGTGAATAAACACATGTCGAGGATAACACGCCTAACATGGAAGATATCAATAGCCCCCTGTCACCACATGAGCGGTTTGGGCAGCAAAACAGAATATTTCTTGAAGGTTTAGAGAGTGGCACATGCAAATTTAGTTGGAACGGCAGGTAAATACCGCACATAGGTAGGTATGTTGGACTACCATGGAAAAACTTTTGGGTTTATGGAAGTGAATGCACAAGCAGTATTCCACTTAGTACAAATGAAGGCTAGCAAAAGACTGGGAAGCGACCAACTAGAGAGCGACAACAGTCATCAAGATGCAATGAGTTTGACTAACATGGAGTGCAAGCATGAACATGATATAAATCACCATGAACACGAACATCATAGAGGCTATGTTGATTTTGTTTCAACTACATGCATGAACATGCGCCAAGTCAAGCCACATGAATCATTCAAAGGAGAATACCATCCTATCATACTACATCATAGTTATCTTAAAATCTATGTTGGCATTCAAGACAAACCATTCTAAGCTCCTAGCTAAATAAGAATGGCATCAGAAACTATGATCTCTAAGTTGTCATTGCAAACATGGTTCTCTCACAACAAAGCTGAACATGGGATGACAAGCTAGTCATATTTACAAAAACAAAATAGATAGAGTTCATACCAGCTTTTCCAGTCTCAGTCACTTCATCATATATCATCATTATTGCCTTTCACTTGCACGATCGAACGATGTGAACAATAATAAGCGTGCTCGTGCAATGGACTAAGCTGAATCTGCAGGCAAACACAAAGGAGAAGACAAAGTAATATGGCTCTTTGAAAGCTAAACATGTATGCATGAAAGAGCCACTAAACATTGTAACCAATAATTTCTACCTTGACCCAAAGAAAAAGAAAACTATTTACACGAGAAAGCTCCCAACAAGCAAAAGAAGAAAGGGAAATCTTTTTGGGTTTTCTCAAAAGGACACAAAACAAGAAAACAAGAAAACGAAAAATAAACTAGCATGGATAATACAGTGGCAAAGTGTAAACACCGACGAACAAAGTAAAAGCATAAGCATGAATGTAAGGTCGGTGAGAACACGTACTCCCCCAAGCTTAGGCTTTTGGCCTAGCTTGGTCTACTCCCAAGGACGGTCCTGGCGAAATCCAAAATCTTAATCGGGGTTATACGGGAGCGCTGCAACCACTGCCTGAATAGCTGCCTCACGAAGACGAGCAGCCGTCGCCTCCCTCTCATACTCCTCAGCCTCTCCAATAGTTATGTAGTATCTCCGTTTTACCTGAAAGTCAAAGAAAGCAGGAGCAAGAAGGGTAATATGGAAGACACGCTGTCGGTTAAATATCAATCGGTATAGGAGGGATTCATCATCCCTCTCAAGAAACTGGTAGCGTGTCAAAGCGACGCGGTCAAGGAAAGCTGTATGAAGAGGGGGATCTCCTTTGCGGATGGGTACTCCAAGAAAATTTGCTATGCGACACGCATAGATGCTGCCAAAGAAATCTCCCTCAATAGCGTTTTCATTTAGCCTCCTTGCTATAATAGCTCCCATGTTGAAGATTTTATCACTCGTAACTGCGCTCTTAAGGATAGTAAGGTCGGATGCGCACAGGTGACAATGTTCAACCTTGCCGTTAATGCATCTACCTATGAAGAGGGCAAAGTAGTGCAAGGCAGGGAAATGAATGCTTCCTATGGTAGCTTGCGTGATGTCTCTAGTTTCTCCAACAGATATACTAGAGAAAAAAAATCTCTAACCGAAGATTTAGCACGATCTTTAAGATTACCCCTCTCGGGTATTTTGCAAATCCTATTGAAATCCTCCAAATCCATGGCATAGGATGTATCATACAAATCAAACAATATGGATGAGTCACGGACAACTGAAAATTTAAATCTACGCACGAAAGAGGCAGTGAGCATAGCATACTATTCACATTTATCTGAGAGGAGTTCTTCTAACCCAGCATTGCGGACAAGTGTATCAAACTCATCCTTGAAGCCTGCTTCGATCATGAACTCATTGGAATGCCATTCACATGGTTGTACTGGTGCGTCCCTTAGTTGATAAGGATCGGACTCCTGAAAAGAAAGATGGGGACCCTTCTTACTTGAGGAACCACCATGAAACTTCCTCCTGAACATAATTTCTCTTTGCTGAAATTTTGAAGTTCAAGAGAAAAGTGAATAAAGCCCAACCCCACCTTGTAGCAACTACTCCTACTAGTGTCTAGAGACCGTATCACGCGCTAAAACTACTTGGGACCAGCTAAAATCAACATTTCAAGCTCAAGAACAGGGTCACCAAGGTAGCAAGAATACGCGAAGGATAAATCACTAGAGCAAAAACTAATTGGGCCAATGGAGGAGTCACTTACCAAGGAGTAATTTCCCCAAAACGGTTCGGAGAATGGTGCTTTGAGCAAGGAGATCGAAAATCACAGCCAAATGAGCAAGAACACGGGTTTGAGCTGCGAAACAATTTTTTCTGGGGGGAAGAAGAAGAGGATGGGATCTGGAATGAGTGGAGGGGGGCCCTGTGGGCCCCACAAGCTTGCTCCCCGTGGCCAGGGGGGTACCCCGCGGTGACAGGGCTTCTGGCCCACTGGGGTGGCCCTCAGGCCAGCTCTGTGTCCCAGTATTTTTCAAATATTCCAAAAAAAATCATACTAGATTTTCAGGACCGTCGGAGAACTTTTATTTTCGAGGTATTTTTCTCCAGGAAGCTAAAACAGAAAACAGGAAAAACTAAACTAAACCTATCATTTTTCTTGTAAGCAACAGAAAATGAAAGCTGAAAACAGGGTATGTGACTCTTTGATTCATCCATTTCATGGTCATCGAAAGAAATCCGTCAATGGGGTTGATCAAATCCTTATGACAAAACTTTCTCAAATCGCAAAAGAGAAGGAGAATTTTCGAATAGCCACTAAGTCACCTCAATGGGGATATGAATCTCCCCAACAAGCAAATCATACTTCGTCTTGACACGAGGAATAGGGCATTCAAAGCTCCCAATAAGAATTGATGAAGTTTTTTCGATAGCATTGATGCAATGTACTTGATATCGTTTCTTCGGAAAGTGCACGGTGTGCTCATTACCATTGACATGGAAAGTGACATTGCCTTTGTTGCAATCTATAACAGCCCCTGAAATGTTTAAAAAGGGTCTTCCGAGGATGACCGCCATGGCATCATCCTCGGGAACATCCTGTTGGAAATATGCCCTAGAGGCAATAATAAATTAGTTATTATTATATTTCTTAGTTCATGATAATCGTTTATTATCCATGCTATAATTGTATTGATTGGAAACACAATACTTGTGTCGATACATAGACAAAACACTGTCCCTAGTAAGCCTCTAGTTGATTAGCTCGTTGATCAAAGATGGTCAAGGTTTCCTGGCCATAGGCAAGTGTTGTCACTTGATAACGGGATCACATCATTAGGAGAATCATGTGATGGACTAGACCCAAACTAATAGACGTAGCATGTTGATCGTGTCATTTTATTGCTACTGTTTTCTGCGTGTCAAGTATTTATTCCTATGACCATGAGATCATATAACTCACTGACACCGGAGGAATGCTTTGTGTGTATCAAACGTCGCAACGTATCTGGGTGACTATAAAGATTCTCTACAGGTATATCCGAAGGTGTTAGTTGAGTTAGTATGGATCGAGACTGGGATTTGTCACTCCGTGTGACGGAGAGGTATCTCGGGGCCCACTCGGTAATGCAACATCACACACAAGCCTTGCAAGCAATGTAACTTAGTGTAAGTTGCGGGATCTTGTATTACGGAACGAGTAAAGAGACTTGCCGGTAAACGAGATTGAAATAGGTATGCGGATACTGACGATCGAATCTCGGGCAAGTAACATACCGAAGGACAAAGGGAATGACATACGGGATTATATGAATCCTTGGCACTGAGGTTCAAACGATAAGATCTTCGTAGAATATGTAGGATCCAATATGGGCATCCAGGTCCCGCTATTGGATATTGACCGAGGAGTCTCTCGGGTCATGTCTACATAGTTCTCGAACCCGCAGGGTCTGCACACTTAAGGTTCGACGTTGTTTTATGCGTATTTGAGTTATATGGTTGGTTACCGAATGTTGTTCGGAGTCCCGGATGAGATCACGGACGTCACGAGGGTTTTCGGAATGGTCCGGAAACGAAGATTGATATATAGGATGACCTCATTTGATTACCGGAAGGTTTTCGGAGTTACCGGGAATGTACCGGGAATGACGAATGGGTTCCGGGAGTTCACCGGGGGGGGGGGGGGGGAACCCACCCCGGGGAAGCCCATAGGCCTTGGGGGAGACACACCAGACCTTAGTGGGCTGGTGGGACAGCCCACAAGTGCCATATGCGCCAAGGAGAAAAAAATCAAGAGAGAAAGAAAAAAAAAGGAGGAGGTGGGAAGGAAGGGGGACTCCCTCCCACCAAACCTAGTCCAACTCGGTTTGGGGGGGGGAGAGTCCTCCCCCTTGGCTCGGCCGACCCCCTTGAGGGCCCTTGGACCCCAAGGCAAGGCCCCCTCCCTCCCACCTATATATACGGAGGATTTAGGGCTGATTTGAGACGACTTTTCCACGGCAGCCCGACCACATACCTCCACGGTTTTTCCTCTAGATCGCGTTTCTGCGGAGCTCGGGCGGAGCCCTGCTGAGACAAGGTCATCACCAACCTCCGGAGCGCCGTCACGCTGCCGGAGAACTCTTCTACCTCTCCGTCTCTCTTGCTGGATCAAGGAGGCCGAGATCATCGTCGAGCTGTACGTGTGCTGAACGCGGAGGTGCCGTCCGTTCGGTACTAGATCGTGGGACTGATCGCGGGATTGTTCGCGGGGCGGATCGAGGGACGTGAGGACGTTCCACTACATCAACCGCGTTCTCTAACGCTTCTGCTGTACGGTCTACAAGGGTATGTAGATCACTCATCCCCTCTTGTAGATGGACATCACCATGATAGGTCTTCGTGGGCGTAGGAAATTTTTTGTTTCCCATGCGACGTTCCCCAACAGTGGCATCATGAGCTAGGTTCATGCGTAGATGTCTTCTCGAGTAGAACACAAAAGTTTTTGTGGGCGGTGATGTGCGTTTTGCTGCCCTCCTTAGTCTTTTCTTGATTCCGCGGTATTGTTGGATCGAAGCGGCTTGGACCGACATTACTCGTACGCTTACGAGAGACTGGTTTCATCGTTACAAGTAACCCCCTTTGCTCAAAGATGACTGGCAAGTGACGGTTTCTCCAACTTTAGTTGAATCGGATTTGACCGAGGAGGTCCTTGGATGAGGTTAAATAGCAACTCATATATCTCCGTTGTGGTGTTTGCGTAAGTAAGATGCGATCCTACTAGATGCCCTTGGTCACCACGTAAAACATGCAACAACAAAATTAGAGGATGTCTAACTTGTTTTTGCAGGGTATGCTTGTGATGTGATATGGCCAACGATGTGATGTGATATATTGGATGTATGAGATGATCATGTTGTAATAGAAATATCGACTTGCACGTCGATGGTACGGCAACCGGCAGGAGCCATAGGGTTGTCTTTATACTAACGTTTGTGTGCTTGCAGATGCGTTTACTATTTTGCTAGGATGTAGCTTTGGTAGTAATAGCATGAGTAGCACGACAACCCCGATGGCGACACGTTGATGGAGATCATGATAATGGAGATCATGGTGTGACGCCGGTGACAAGAAGATCGTCCCGGTGCTTTGGTGATGGAGATCAAGAAGCACGTGATGATGGCCATATCATGTCACTTATAAATTGCATGTGATGTTAATCCTTTTATGCACCTTATTTTGCTTAGAACGACGGTAGCATTATGAGGTGATCTCTCACTAAAATTTCAAGACGAAATTGTGTTCTCCCCGACTGTGCACCGTTGCTACAGTTCGTCGTTTCGAGACACCACGTGATGATCGGGTGTGATAGACTCAACGTTCACATACAACGGGTGCAAAACAGTTGCGCACGCGGAACACTCGGGTTAAGCTTGACGAGCCTAGCATGTGCAGACATGGCCTCGGAACACATGAGACCAAAAGGTCAGGCATGAATCGTATAGTTGATATGATTAGCATAGAGATGCTTACCACTGAAACTATTCTCGACTCACGTGATGATCGGACTTGAGATAGTGGATTCGGATCATGTACCACTCAAATGACTAGAGAGATGTACTTTTTGAGTGGGAGTTCTTAAGTAATATGATTAATTGAAATAATTGTCATGAACTTAGTCTAATGGTCTTTGCGAATTACGATGTAGCTTGCGCTATAGCTCTACTGTTTTATATGTTCCTAGAGAAAATTTAGTTGAAAGTTGATAGTAGCAAACTTTGCAGACTGAGTCTGTAAAACCGAGGATTGTCGTCGTTGCTGCACAGAAGGCTTATGTCCTTAATGCACCACTCGGTGTGCTACACCTCGAGCGTCGTCTGTGGATGCTGTGAACATCCGACATACACGTTTCTGATGACTACACGATAGTTCAGTACAAAAATACTTAATGGCTTAGAAGCAAGGCGCCGAAAACGTTGTAAAACGTCACAGAACATAAGTGATGTTCTAAAGAGATGAAATTGTGATTTCATGCTTGTGCCCTTGTTAAGAGGTACGAGACCTCCGACAAGATTCTTTGTCCACAAAGCACAGGAGAAAAGGCTCAATCGTTGAGCATGTGCTCAAATTGTCTGAGTACGACAATCGCTTGAATCAAGTGGGAGTTAATCTTCCAGATGAGATAGTGATAGTTCTCCAAAGTCACTGCCACCAAGCTGTGAGAGCTTTGTGATGAACTATAACATATCAAGGATACATACAATGATCCTTGAGAGATTCGCGATGTTTGACACTGCGAAAGTAGAAATCAAGAAGGAGCATCAATAGTTGATGGTTTGTAAAACCACTAAGTTTCAAGAAAGGCAAGGGCTAGAAGGGATACTTCGTGAAACGGCAAAACAGTTGCTGCACTAATGAAGAGACCCAAGATTAAACCCAAACCCGAGACTAAGTGCTTCTGTAATGAGGGGAACAATAACTGAGGCGGAGCGACTCAAGATACTTGGTAGATAAGAAGGCTGGCAAAAGTCGAAAGAAGTGTATTTGATATACATGATGTTGATGTTTACTTTACTAGTACTCCTAGTAGCACGAGGGTATTGGATACCGGTTCGGTTGCTAAGTGATTAGTGACGCGAAATGAAAGCTACGGCATAAACGGAGACTAGCTAAAGGCGAGGTGACGATACGTGTTGGAAGTGTTTCCAGAATTGATATGATCAAACGTCGCACGCTCCCTCTACCATCGGGATTGGTGTTAAACCTAAATAATTGTTATTTGGTGCTTGCGTTAAGCATGAACATGATTGGATCATGTTTATTGCAATACGATTATTCATTTAAAGAGAATAATGGTTACTCTATTTTCTTGAATAATCACCTTCAATGGTTTATTGAATCTCGATCGCAGTGTTACACATGTTCATAATATTGGTGCCAAAAGATACGAGGTAATGATGATAGTACCACTTACTTGTGGCACTGCCGCTTGAGTCATGTTGGTATAAATTGCATGAAGAGGCTCCAGCTGATGGATCTTTATACTCACTTGTTTTTGAATCACTAGTGACATGCAAATCATACCACATGAGCAAGGCCTTGTTTTCATTGAGATGAAACAAGATAGTAACTTGTTGGAAGTGATACATTTTGATGTATGCAGTCCAATGGGTGCTGAGGCACGCAGTGGATATCATTATGTTCTTACTTCACTGACGATTTGAGTAGATACAGGAGTATTTACTTAATCACAAGTCTGAAATATTGAAAAGTTCAATTCCGTTTCAGAGTGAAGTTCGTCGTAACAAGAGGATAAACTGTCTACGATATGATCATAGAAATGAATATCTGAGTTACAAATTTTGGTACGCAGTTAAGACAATGTGGAAATTGTTTCGCAGTTCATGCCACCTGGAACATCATAGTGTGATGATGTGTCTGAACGTCATAGCCACACACTATTTGGTATGGTGCATGCTATGATGTCTCTTATCGAAATACCACTATCGTTTATGGGTTATGCATTAGAGACAACCGCATTCACTTTAAAATAGGGCAACGCGTATTTCCGTTGAGATGACACAGTATAGACTGAGGTTTAGAGAAATCTAAACTGTCGTTTCTTGAAAGTTTGGGGTTTCGACACTTATGTGAAAAAGTTTCAGTCTGATAAGCTCGAACCCAAAGCGGATAAATGCATCTTCATAGGATATCCAAAACAGTTGGGTACATCTCCTATCTGAGATCCGAAAGCAAAATGTTTGTTTCTAGAAACGGATCCTTTCTCGAGGAAAGGTTTCTCTCGAAATAATTGAGTGGGAGGGTAGTAGAACTTGATGAGGTTATTGAACCATCACTTCAACCAGTGTGTAGCAGGGCGCAGGAAGTTGTTCATGTGGCGCCTACACCAATTGAAGTGGAAGTTGATGATGATGATCATTGAGCTTCGAATCAAGTTACTACAAACCTCGTAGGTCGACAAGGTCGCGTACTGCTGCAGAGTAGTACGGTAACCCTGTCTTGGAGGTCATGTTGTTGAGCAACAGTGAACCTACGAGTTATGGAGAAAGCGATGGTGGGCCCAGATTCCGACAAATGGCTGGAAGCCATGAAATCCGAGAGAGGATCCATGTGTGAAAACAAAGTGTAGACTTTGGTAGAACTACTTGATGGTCATAGGACTATTGAGTAAAAATGGATCTTTAAAAGAAGACAGACGATGATCGTGATAAGTCACTATTAAGAAAAGCTCGACTTGTCGCAAAGATGTTTTCGATAAGATCAAACAGTTGACTATGATGAGACTTTCTCACTCGTAGCGATGCTAAAAGTCTGTTAGAATTATGTTAGTTGTGGATGCATTATTTATGAAATATTGCACGTAGGATGTCAAAACATTGTTTTCTCGACGGTTTCCTTGAGCAAACATTGTATGTGATACAACCAGAAGGTTTTGTCGATCCTAAAGATACTAGCAAGTATGCAAGTTCCAGTGATCCTTCAATGGACTGGTGCAAGCATCTCGGAGTTGGAATATACACTTTGATGAGATGATCAAAGATTTTGGGTTTGTACAAGGTTTATGAGAAACTTGTATTTCCAAAGAAGTGAGTGGGAGCACTATAGAATTTCTGATAGGTATATGTGGTTGACATATTGTGGATCAGAAGTAATGTAGAATTTCTGTAAAGCATACAAGGTTGTTTGAAAGAAGTTTTCAAAGGAGTACCTGGATTACGCTACTTGAACGTTGAGCATCAAAGATCTATGGAGATAGATCGAAAGCGCTTAATAGAAGTTTCAACAAGATGCATGCCTTGACAAGTTTTTGAAAGAGTTCAAAATAGACCAGCAAAGAAGGAGTTCTTGGTTGCGTTGTGAGGTGTGAATTTGAGTAAGACTCAAAACCCGACCACGGCAGAATAAAGAGATTAGACGAAGGTCGTCTTCTATGCCTTAGCCGTAGAATCTAAAGTATGCCATGCTATGTACCGCACCTGAAGTGTGCCTTGACTCAAAGTATGTTGAGAGGTACAGAGAGTGATCCATGATTGAATCACTAGCAGTGGTCAAAATTTATCCATAGTAACTAATGGACTAAGGAATTTTTCTCGATTATGGAGGTGGTTAAAGAGTTTGTCATAAAGGGTTACGTCAATGCAAGCTTTGGCACTAATCCGGATAACTATGAGTAGTGAAACGGATTCGTATAGTAGAGTAGATATTTGGAGCATTTCCGAATAGCACGTAGTAGCAGCATCTATAAGATGACATAAAGATTTGTAAAGAACGTACGAATCTGAAAGTTTCAGAACCGTTTACTAAAACCTCTCTCACGAGCAAGACGTGATCAGACCCCATAACTATATGGGTGTTGGATTCGTTGGAATCACATGGTGATGTGAACTAGATTATTGACTCTAGTGCAAGTGGGAGACTGTTGGAAATATGCCCTAGAGGCAATAATAAATAAGTTATTATTATATTTCTTAGTTCATGATAATCCTTTATTATCCATGCTATAATTGTATTGATTGGAAACACAATACTTGTGTGGATACATAGACAAAACACTGTCCCTAGTAAGCCTCTAGTTGACTAGCTCATTGATCAAAGATGGTCAAGGTTTCCTGGCCATAGGCAAGTGTTGTCACTTGATAACGGGATCACATCATTAGGAGAATCATGTGATGGACTAGACCCAAACTAATAGACGTAGCATGTTGATCGTGTCATTTTATTGCTACTGTTTTCTGCGTGTCAAGTATTTATTCCTATGACCATGAGATCATATAACTTACTGACACCGGAGGAATGCTTTGTGTGTATCAAACGTCGCAACGTAACTGGGTGACTATAAAGATGCTCTACAGGTATCTCCGAAGGTATTAGTTGAGTTAGTATGGATCGAGACTGGGATTTGTCACTCCGTGTGACGGAGAGGTATCTCGGGGCCCACTCGGTAATGCAACATCACACACAAGCCTTGCAAGCAATGTAACTTAGTGTAAGTTGTGGGATCTTGTATTACGGAACGAGTAAAGAGACTTGCCGGTAAACGAGATTGAAATAGGTACGCGGATACTGACGATCGAATCTCGGGCAAGTAACATACCGAAGGACAAAGGGAATGACATACGGGATTATATGAATCCTTGGCACTGAGGTTCAAACGATAAGATCTTCGTAGAATATGTAGGATCCAATATGGGCATCCAGGTCCCGCTATTGGATATTGACCGAGGAGTCTCTCGGGTAATGTCTACATAGTTCTCGAACCCGCAGGGTCTGCACACTTAAGGTTCGACGTTGTTTTATGCGTATTTGAGTTATATGGTTGGTTACCGAATGTTGTTCGGAGTCCCGGATGAGATCACGGACGTCACGAGGATTTCCGGAATGGTCCGGAAACGAAGATTGATATATAGGATGACCTCATTTGATTACCGGAAGGTTTTCGGAGTTACCGGGAATGTACCGGGAATGACGAATGGGTTCTGGGAGTTCACCGGGGGGGCAACCCACCCCGGGGAAGCCCATAGGCCTTGGGGGAGACACACCAGCCCTTAGTGGGCTGGTGGGACAGCCCACAAGTGCCATATGCTCCAAGGAGAAGAAAATCAAGAGAGAAAGAAAAAAAAAGGAGGAGGTGGGAAGGAAGGGGGACTCCCTCCCACCAAACCTAGTCAACTCGGTTTGGGGGGGGACAGCCCACAAGTGCCATATGCGCCAAGGACAAGAAAACCAAGTACTGAACGCGGAGGTACCGTCCGTTCGGTACTAGATCGTGGGACTGATCGCGGGATTGTTCGCGGGGCGGATCGAGGGACGTGAGGACGTTCCACTACATCAACCGCGTTCTCTAACGCTTCTGCTGTACGGTCTACAAGGGTATGTAGATCACTCATCCCCTCTTGTAGATGGACATCACCATGATAGGTCTTCGTGCGCGTAGGAAATTTTTTGTTTCCCATGCGACGTTCCCCAACACATCCAAGATAACAAAGTCTGTTAAGATAGTGGTGTTAGCAACCACAACAGGCACATCCTCGCAAATGCCGACAGGGAAAACAGTTGATTTGTCGGCCATTTGCAGAGAGATTTCAGTGGGTGTCAACTTGTCCAGTTCAAGTCTATGATAAAGAGAGAGCGGCATAACACTAACTCCGGCTCCAAGGTCACATAAGGCAGTTCTTACGTAGTTTCCTTTAATGGAGCAAGGTATAGTGGGCACTCCGGATCACCAAGTTTCTTAGGAGTTCCACCTTTGAAAGTGTAATTGGAAAGCATGGTGGAGTTCTCAAGATCTGGTATCTTCCGTTTATTGGTCATGATATCTTTCATGTACTTGGCATATGGAGACATTTTGAGCATATCAACTAACCGCATCTGCAGAAAGACGGGTCTTATCATTTCAATAAAGCGCTCAAAATCCTCATCATGCCTTTTCTTGGATGGCTTCGGAGGAAAGGGCATAGGTCTCTGAACCCATGGCTCTCTTTCTTTACCATGTTTCCTAGCAGTGAAGTCATTCTTATCGTATCTCTTAGGCTGTGGATTATCAGGATTAACTGTAGGTTCAATCTCCACATCCTCATCATTGCTAGGTTGAGCGTTATTATGAACATCGCTGTCCATATTGTCACCAGGTTCATGTTCATCACCAGATTGTGTTTCTGCATCAGACGCAGAAATATCATTTGGTTCTTCAGGTGTGACAGTATTTGGTGAACTAACATGCATGTTTCTGTCATCCTTCTTCTTCTCCTTAGGATGACTGGGTGCATCTGCATTAATTCCTTGAGAATCTTGATCAATTATCTTAGGATGACCCTCAGGATACAAAGGTTCCTTAGTCATTTTGCCTCCTCTAGTAATGACTCTGACAGAGTTGTCATTTAGTTCATTGAGCAGGTCATTCTGAGCTTTAAGTACTTGTTCTACCTCAGTAGTAATCATAGAGGCATGTTTACCCAGAAGCTTCAGATCATTGACATTTCTGTCTACGCAAGCACTTAAATGGCTAAGCATACGAGTACTTTGTTCCAAATGTCTACTAACATAATCATTGAAACTCTGTTGTTTGGCAACAAAATTGTCAAATTCATCAAAGCATAGGCTAGAAGGTTTACCAAAAGGAATGTCACTCTCATCAAACCTACACAGAGAATTTACTTCTACTACCTGTATCTGGTTATCGAGACCATGGATCTCTTCGATAGGTGGTAGATTTTTGACATCTTCAGATCTAATGTCTTTCTCTTGCATAGATTTCTTGGATTCTTGCATATCTTCGGGACTGAGGAATAGAATACCTATTTTCTTCGGAGTTGGCTTAGGAGGTGGTTCGGGAATAGTCCAAGCATTATCGTTGATCAAGATGTTATTCAGTAGAGTCTCAGCTTGTTCTACAGTTTGTTCCCTAAAAACACAACCGGCACAACTATCTAGGTGGTCTTTAGAAGCATCGGTAAGTCCGTTATAGAAGATATCAAGTATCTCGTTCTTCTTAAGAGGGTGATCAGGCAAAGCATTCTGTAGCTGGACGAGCTTCCCCCAAGCTTGTGGGAGACTCTCTTCTTTGAGTTGAGAAAAGTTGTATATTTCCTGCAAGGCAGCTTGCTTCTTATGGGCAGGGAAATATTTCTCACAGAAGTAATAGACCATATCCTTACGACTACTCACACATCCAGGAGCAAGAGAAGTGAACCAGGCTTTAGCGTCATCCTTTAGAGAGAAATGAAACAGCTTAAGGATATAGTAGTGGTGGATCTTCTCCTCACTAGTGAAAAGGGTGGCTATATCGTGTAATTTGGTAAGATGGGCTATGACCGTTTCAGACTCATAACCGTGGAAAGGATCAGATTCGACTAGAGAGATTATCTCGGGGTCGACAGAGAATTCATAATCCTTATCGGTGATAAAGATAGGTGAAGTGGCAAACTTCGGGTCGTATTTCATCCTAGCTTTCAGAGATTTTTCCTTCCACTTGAGAAGTAATTTCTCAGTGTCATAGGCATCCTTACACGCAAGAAAATCCTCAGCTATCTCTCACTCCATAACATAACCCTCAGGTATATCACACAATTCATATCTAGGAGAGCTAGATCTAGTAGGAGAAAAAGCAGGTTCTATCTTAATAGTATCGCCAGTTTCAGAAGCATCACGAGCAATGGCAGTAACTCTAGCAATATGAGCATCAAGGAATACCCCTAGTGGCACAACAGGCAAACTTGTATCTCTAGCAGTATCAAGTATAGCATCATCAGGCATAGTATCAAGCATAGAATCTCTAGCATCATCAGGCAAAACATCTCTAGCAGTATCAAGCATAGCATCTCTAGCGGTAGCATCATAAGCATCAGCAAGCACAGGCGACATATCAATATTTCTAGCAGGAGGTGATGTCGCAAACTTACTCATAACTGAAGGTGAATCAAGTGCAGAGCTAGATGGCAATTCCTTACCTCCCCTCGTTGTTGAGGGCAAGACTTTGGTTTTTGGATCCCTCAGATTCCTCATAGTGATCCGCAGATATAAATCCCAAGTGACTGAGAGAATATAGCAATACCTCCCCGGCAACGGCGCCAGAAAAATGCTGCTTCCGTGACAACAGACCTTCCCCTGCAACGGCACCAGAAGAATGCTGCTAGCACTCCCCGGCAGCGAAACTAGAAGAATGTTGTTTATGGCCCACCAGCGCGTGGGTTCGCGACAGTTTTCGTGGGTAGAGTATTCGACCCAAATTTGTTGATTCACCACACAGGAGGTGAGAGAATACTCTCGAGTATTAGCAGCTGAATGTATCATATTCAACCGCACCTGAAAGATTAGTATCTGCAAGCAAAGTATCAGCAGCAAAGTAGTATGATAACAACGGTGTCAGAAACGATCTATTGATGACAGACTATTCCTAACTGTCGTATCAATGGCGCCAGAAGTTGCCCGTTGACGGAAATTGTATTTTCCCGTCAACGCCGAGTGAACTAGTATTGTAGCAGGTAGCAGCAATGTAACGAGTAATAGCAGTGGCAAGGAACAGCAGTAGTGACAGCAGTAGCAAGTAGCAAGAGTAGCAAGCAACAGTAGTAACAGCAGTAGCAACTAGCAACAATAGTAACAGCAGCAGCGGGACAAACTCGTAGGCAATGGGTCGGTGATTCGTTTGGATGATATTCATCATGCAACAGTTATAACACGGATAGATATGTGGCTAGCTCCCATTCGTCAATGTGATGTAGGCATGCATTCCGTGTGTAGTCATACGTGCTTAGGGAAAAGAACTTGCATGACATCTATTGTCATCCCTCCTGTGGCAGCGGGGTCCAAAAGGATACTACAGGATATTAAGGTTCTCCTTTTAATAAAGAACCGGAACAATGCATTAGCACTTGGTGAACACATGAACTCCTCAAACTATGGTCATCACCGGGAGTGGTTCCGGTTATTGTCACTCCGGGGTTGCCGGGTCATAACACATAGTAGGTAACTACAACTTGCAAGATCAGATCTAAAACACAGATATATTGGTGACAACATAATAATTACATATCTGAAATCATGGCACTCGGGCCCTAGTGACAAGCATTAAGCATGGCAAAGTACTAGCAACATCAATCTCAGAACATAGTGGATACTAGGGATCAATCCCCATCAAAACTAACTCGATTACATGATAGATCTCATCCTACTCATCACCGCCCAGCGAGCCTACGAATAGATTAGTCACGAACGATGAAGAGCTTCATGGAATTGGAGAGGGAAGAAGGTTGATGATGACGATGGCGACGATTTCCCCTCCCCGGAGCCCAAAATGGACTCCAGATGAAGAACAGGATGTGGTGGCGCCTCCGTATCGCAAACGCGACGAAATCTTCTCTTATGATTATTTTCTAGGCGAAAGTGAATTTATAGAGCTGAGATTGGGGGTGGCAGAGCCACGTGGGCCCCACAAACTTGGTTGCCGCGGCCATGGGAGGCCGCGGCAACAGGGCTTGTGGCCCACTGGCCCATGCCCTCCGGTGGATGTTTGCGCAGGTATTTTTCATATTTTCCAGAAAAATTCTCCTTAAATTTTCAGGACGTTCCGAGAACTTTCATTTCTGCACAAAAGCAATACCATGGCAATTCTGCTGAAAATAGCGCCAGTCCGGGTTAGTTACATTCAAATCATGCAAATTAGAGTCCAAAACAAGGGCAAAACAGTTTGGAAAAGTAGATACGGTGGAGACATATCTCTCATCTACTTCCCCGTCTCTCTTGCTGGATCAAGGAGGCGGAGATCGTCATCGAGCTGTACGTGTGCTGAACACGGAGGTGTCGTCCGTTTGGTGCTAGATTGAGATGGGTCGTGGGACGACGATGATTTGAATCAGAAGTAGTTCCACTACATCAACCACGTTTCTTAACGCTTCCCGCTTAGCGATCTACAAGGGTATGTGGATCCGATCTCCCTCTCGTAGATGAACATCACCATGATAGGTCTTCGTGTGCGTAGGAAATTTTTTGTTTCCCATGCAACATTCCCCAACACCATGTTCTTCATAGAGAGTGTCCTATTTTTTCAATTTCATATAACTAGTGGGATCACATCTTTTGCACAACCACTTAGTTTCCTTTTTGAGCTTTATACCCTTATAGCTCTAGTGCATTTGTTGCATGGCAATCCCTACTCACTCACATTAATATCTATTGATGGGCATCTCCAGAGCCCGTTGATATGCCTAGTTGATGTGATACTACCTTCTCCTTTTTTGGCAACCTCCACCACACTCTATTCCACCTATAGTGCTATACCATGGCTCACGCTCATGTAGTGCGTGAGAGTTGAAAAGTTTTGAGAACATAAAACGTGTGAAACAATTGCTTGATTTTCATCGGGGTTGTGCATGATTTAGATACTTTGTGTGGTGAAGATGGAGCATAGCCAAACCATATGGTTTTGTAGGGATAACTTTCTAAGGCCATGTTATTTCGAAAGGAAGCAATTGCCTTATTAGTATGCTTGAAGTATTATTTTTTTATGTAAATATTAGACTTTTGTTTTGAATCTTATGGATATAAATATTCATGCCACAATAGAGCATATAACATGGATAAATATGCTAGGTAGCATTCCACATAAAAAATTCTGTTTTTATCATTTACCTACTCGAGGACGAGCAGGAATTAAGCTTGGGGATGCTTGATACGTCTCCAACGTATCTATAATTTTTGATTTTTCCATGCTATTATATTATCTCTTTTGGATGTTTTATATGGATTGATATGTCGCTTTATATTATTTTTGGGACTAACCTATTAATCTAGAGCCTGGTGCCAGGTTCTTTTTTTCCACGTTTTTGAGTACTGAAGATTAGGAATATTAAACGGAGTCCAAACGGAATAAAATCTCCGGATTGATTTTTCTTGGACTAGAAGAAATGTAGCAGACTTGGAGTAGGGGCAGGGCATCTTCCAGGAGGCCACAAGCCTGTAGGGCGCGCCCTGGGGGTGGCTTGTGGGCCCCCTGCAGGTCTCCTCACCCTATTATTTGGCCTATAAATTCCCAAATATTCTTGTATCGCCAAAGAGAGCCAGGAAAATACTTCTACACCGTCGGGAGCCTCTTTTCCCGTGAGATCCAATCTGGGATCCTTTTTCGATAATCTACCGGAGAGGGAATTGATCATAGAGGGCACCTACATCACCTCCGTTGCCCCTCCGATGATGTGCGAGTAGTTCACCACAGACCTACGGGTCCATAGCTAGTAGCTAGATGGCTTCTTCTCTCTCTTTGATCTTCAATACCATGTTCTTCGTGATCTTCATGGCGATCTATCCGATTTAATACTCTCTTGCGGTTTGTTTGTCGAGATCTGATGAATTGTGAGTTTATGTTCAGATTATCTTTGAATATTATTTGAGTCTCTTGTGAATTCTTGTATGCATGATTTCATATCTTTGCAAGTCTCTTCGAATTATTGATTTGGTTTGGCCAACTAGATTGGCAATTCTTGCAATGGGAGAAGGGCTTAGTTTTGGGTTCAATCTTGCGGTGTGCTCACCCAGTGACATAGTAGGGGTAGCGAGGCACATATTGTATTGTTGCCATCGAGGATAAAAAGATGGGGTTTTCATCATACTGCTTGAGTTTATCCCTCTACATCATGTCATCTTACTTAATGTGTTACTCTGTTCTTCATGAACTTAATACTCTAGATGCAGGCAGGAGTCGGTCGATGTGTGGAGGAATAGTAGTAGATGCAGAATCGTTTCGGTCTACTTGACACGGACGTGATGCCTATATGCATAATCATTGCCTTGGATATCTTCATAATTATTCGCTTTTCTATCAATTGCTAGACAGTAATTTGTTCACCCACCATATTATTTTCCTTTATGAGAGGAGCCTCTAGTGAAACCTATGCCCCCGGGGTCTATTTTCCATATTATCTTTTCTGATCTATAAACCAAAAATACCAAAAAGTTCTTTCCTGCAATTTATTTAATTTTCTTTCCGCAATCGTTTATATCTATCTCTATCAGATCTCATCCTTGAAAATAACTCTGAAGGGATTGACAACCCCTTTATAGCGTTGGGTGCAAGTGTTTGATTGTTTGTGTAGGTACTACTATTGGGGCCTTGCTTGTTCCTCCTACTGGATTGATACCTTGGTTCTCAACAAACTGAGGGTAATACTTATCTACTTTGCAGCATCACCCTTTCCTCTTCAAGGTGAAACCAACGCAAGCTCAAGAAATAGCAAGAGGCGCCTCTTCGAAGAAGAAATGCGCCAGGTCAAGAAGATTGCAGATGGTAAGCCATACTTACTGGAAAGTGCCTTTAGTGGAAACAGGTTTGCCTTTCTTACACGACTATGGTGTTCCCTGGACGCCTTTACAAACCTCCCCCAGAGTGTAGCAAACACGGCCAAGCACTACGCAGTCCATGACGGGGACGCCGAGCAGAGGATTTTCTAGGCTCAGTTTGAAGCTCTCGATACCAACCGCCTTCTCGTTAATCAAATGAAGCACCTTATGGAGTTGCACAGGATGGCGGAGCCAGCCATGAAGGACCTCTACATCCGGTTGTGGCCTTCTGAGCCTCTACCGAGTAGTTACTTCGGCTTAGCGCAGAAATTGTACGATGTCGTGCCTCATCTCGAGTTTGTGAAGCACTCCATCGGCATAGAGGGAGCTCAGATGGCCATTGCAAGGACTATCATGTACTGGGCAGGAGTGAAGCCCCTGATGATGGCAACCGCGCCTCCGCCTCATGCAAAGGAACATAGGCGGTCAGAGCTTTATTTCTAGGCCGCGACAGAGGGTGCTCAGGCGATCGTAGCCCAATGTCCCAAAGATGTAATTTTCGAGTAGGGATATTATAATGTGCCTTTGGAGAAATCTATGACGATACTTGTTCTGATGTAATGCACTATGAATTATTTTTTTACTCCAGTTTTGGCCGTTTAATCTAAAAGTTTCCACTTGTCGGCTTAAACCCCCATGTAGAGACTACAAATGGTGTTTCGACATCCGCACTGTAACCCTTAGCCGATGTATCGGTACCCAAAGGTAGTAATGTGTGAAGGAAACGAGGCAATCAGACTATTTGGCTTTAGTGCTTTCACTTAGCCTTAGGAGCTTGAATTCGGGGGCTAGCCCCCAGTTTTGCGTGGTAATAGGATGAACTGAATTTTTCAAATAGTTACCACTAGGTTTGCAAAATTACAAACCTCTCTGTATAACACGGAATAAAACCTCCATGGGTCTTTAGTTTTGACTCGGATTGCAGACCGGTTCTCGCTTATTATGACAGACAGTTTTTAGTTTTCTCCACTGAGGTATTTTTAGCTCGGCCAACTGGGAATACAATCGCAGTGGTTCTCCCTTTACCCCTTTAGCCGAACTAGCCGAACATAAGGGGGTAAGCACACGAGCGGGGCAACCCAACTATTGACCCAAGACATAATTCGGAACCGATGCATATAAAGCAATATCCAAGAAACCAAACACTGAAAAAGTAGTGACGAGATAGTGCTCGGGGCGGTCTTTTATCCAAGCCCCCAGTCTATTAGCCGACCGCACTTGATACTTATCAAACAAATATACCCTTTGGCACCAAAGAACGAAACGCATATAAATGTAAAGATACTGTAAAAGAAGTATATGAATAATATTTATTATAATTTATGGCGCCAATGCACCTGTTACAGGGAACTATTGTTTGGATCATCATATTTCAAGGCGACCTTTTCTCCATGGCCTATCATGGGTGATTTGACGTTTGCCCTGCTTCCAGCTGCACTTTTTCTCCTATGCTTCTTAGAAAGGAGGGGTAGTATCCTTTCAAGGTGGTTTATTGTCGGCAGGAGGACCTTGAATAGGGGGTCTTGAGAAGCTGTCATGCTACATGTGAGCTTGACGCCTGAGAGATCCTTAACAACATCTCGTTCATGTGTGTGAAAGCATATGTCCCATAGTTCGGTCAAACTGAACGTGTGGTCCTTGGTTGTGGACCCCCACAACTTCCCATGGTATTTTGAGAATGAAATTGCGTCTATGAGGGACATACCTTACGTGTGACTGGGTTGTGCCATGGGGAGCGTATCCCTATTTTTTTCGGGCTGGCGTCTTTGGAGGATCAAACTGAGCTCGGGCTCGCTTGCCCGCTTGTCGTGCCTCTATGGCGATCTTGCTGCTTGATGCTTCAGTATTGTATTAGCATTCGGCTGCCAGGGTCGTTGTGTGCTCCTTGGTCCGAAGAGATCGCTCTGTATTGCCATTGATGGTGATAACACCTCTGGGTCCAGGCATCTTGAGCTTTAGGTAAGCATAATGAGGCACAACACTGAAGCGGGCGAACGTTGTGCGACCGAGTAGAGCGTGGTACCCGCTAGGGAAAGCAACGATGTCGAAGATTAAGTCTTTGTTGCGGAAGTTGTCGGGTGAGACGAACACAACCTCTAGTGTTACTGTGCCCGAGCAGCGGCTTCGACACCTGGGATCACTCATTTAAAGGTAGTGTTGCTGGGTTTAATTCTTGATGGGTGGATGCCCATCTTTTTCACCATATCTGAATAGATCACACTAAGGCTACTTCCTCCATCCATAAGGAATCTAGTGGGGTGATACCCATCTATGATGGGGTCTAGGACGAGGGCGGTCGACCCTCCGTGAGGTATATTGGTCGAGTGATCCCTACGATAGAAGGTAATCGGGCAAGCCGGCCATGGGTTGCACTTCGGGTTTATGGGCTCTACGGTGTATACCTCCCAAAGGGCTCACTTCCTTTTCCGTGTTAGGTATGTGAGTGACATATATCATGTTTACTGATTTCACTTCTAGAGGGAACTGTTTCTGGCCCCAGTGTTAAGACCACGGGACTCTTCATCGTCCTTGCTTCGTTGGCTCTTGCCATGTTCCTTGGCTGCTAGTTTGCCGGCCTGTTTAAACACCCAACAATTACGGTTGGTGTATGTGGCGCGCTTGTCTTGGGTGCCATGGGTCTGGCTGGGCCTCTCCATAATTTTATCTAATGGAGTCGGCCCATCCCTGTTCCCTATGAAGGGTTTCTTCCGCTGTCCGGATTTCGAACCGGAGAAGCCGGCATTTACGACCCTGTCATCGGCGTCACTGTTATGGTGGCGACGTTTTCTCTTGTTTCGCATGGGCTTGTCGTTCCCATCCCGAACTGCAAAGGTACTAGGATCATCCGAATTATGGTTGCGCCGAGCTACCCAATTGTCCTCACCCGCGCGAAAGTGGGTCATGAGGGAAGTGAGAGCGGACATTGTTCTTGGCCTGTCCCGGCCGAGCTAGCGATCCAACCATTCTTCTCGGATGTTGTGCCTGAATGAGGTTATTGCTTTAGTATCTGGACAGTCCACTATCTGGTTCTTCTTGGTGAGGAACCTGTTCTAGAATTCTATGGCCGACTAGCCCGCCTTTTGGACGACATTACTGAGGTTGGAGGAGTTCGGGGTTCAAATGTAGGTTCGCTAAAATTAGACAGGAAAGCTTCCCCGAGCTCTTCCCAACTTCCAAAAGAATCTTTAGTAAGCTATTTAGCCAGTGTCGTGCTGGTCCTTTTAGCTTTAGGGGCAGGTACTTGATGGCATGTAGGTCGTCTCCCCTGGCCATATGGATATGGAGAAGGCAATCTTCTATCCACACGATGGGGTCCATAGTCCCGTCGTATTGCTCTATGTTTATGGATTTAAACCCTTCTGGGAATTGGTGCTGCATGATCTCATCTATGAAGCACAGTGGGTGAGCGGCGCCTCTGACTCGGGCTATAACGTGTCGAAGATCGGTTATTGGTTGTGCCCGGTATGATTCCCGATCTCTGTTGATGTGGGTACGACGAGGTTGGTCTCCATCCCATCGGGTGGGAGTGCCTTCTAGATCCATAGAAGGATCTGTTGAGACCTGTTCTGTTTTCTAAGTTGTGATGTATGTCGTGTTTGCCCCTCGGCTGCACGTGTTCCTTTCCTTTCCTGCAGGGAGGCTCGGGCCTATACTCGGCTTCTCCGGTCGCTCTGTTGCGCTCTCGAGGTGGACGATCAGGCTCATCGTACTATGTGCGCCTGGGGGACACGGGTTCTGGGGCCTCATCATCGAACTTAGGCAGTAGGCGCCGACGTGGGAAGCTTTTATTTTGAGCCGGACACTCGGTGCCATATCCTTCTTCGACTGCCAATACTTTGGTCCATCTATTATTCATGGTTTCTTCTTCGGCTTGAACCCAATGCTGCTTCGCCTGCAGGCTGTGGGCGGTGGCTATGAGCTGCCGCGCGAATCGTTCGTGGCCTTCAGGGTCCTCTGGAACTATGAAGTCTTTGGCCTCCAAGCTGTCCTGCACGTCGTCAGGAGGGAGGTAGTTATCATCGTCTGAATCATCGGGATCGAAATGGCCTTCGGGCTTGTTCGGATCCTCCGGTGGTTGCTCGGGAGCTCCAAGGTTACCGGTATCCTGTTGGGTTGTGTTCTCCCCGATGCCTTGTGTAGCCCCTCTTCCATTTTTCACCTTGGATTGTTTGCGTTCAGTGTGTCCACCATGTAGACGTCGTAGGTGGAGGCGGTAGTCCATCACCAAGTGTTTATAGGGGCAAGGTCATCGGCCGCGTAATCCATGTCTTCGACCTCCTCGGAGGCGTAATCCAGCAAATCGGTTAAGTCTTTGACGGTGGCTACCAAGTGGGCGGTGGGTGGGCAGTAAAAATCCTCATGATCCGCCTCCAGACCGGTCCGAGTATAGCTCACGTCTGGTCCATCCATGATTTTCAATGATTGGATCTGGCCGAGCGTCCCGTTTAACATCGAGAGGCTATCCAAATCGATCTCTTGATGGTTTTCGGATCTGACCTCCGTAGCTTCCGCGAGGGATGCGAGTTCGGCCATGGCCGTTTGCAGTTGTCCGGGCGTAGAGGTCGGGTCCGGGCTCAAATACAACTCTCGGAAGAGGGAACCGAGGTCATGGCCGGATAAGAGACCCGAACTCAAGGCTTCGAGATTTTGGAGCTCATCGGGAAAAACCACGGCCTTAGCAGGGAGAAGATTTCCCCAGGAGTCGGCGAAGAACTCGAGGTTCTCGAACCTTATCTCCTGGTCGGGGACGAGACATCCGATCTGGCCAAGGTGGTCGATCGGGTCGGTTCGCAGCATGAAGCTGCCGAATGTGAGAACTTTCCCTGGGACGAAGATGTCCCCGTTGCTGATTCAATTGCTCACGATTAAGCAGGCCATCAATCCTTCCCGCAATCCCACAGCGGAACTCTCAATGAAAGCACCAATGTCGGTGTCAAAACCGGCGGATCTCGGGTAGGGGGTCCCGAACTGTGGACCTTGGATCGATGGGTTGCAGGAGGCGAAGGGGACACTGTTTTACCCAGGTTCTGGCCCTCTTAACAAGGTAAAACCCTACCTCCTACTTGATTATATTGATGGATTATGAGGATTAGAGAGTAGATCTACCTCGAGATCATATGAGCTAAACCCTAGATGAATCAACTTGTCTATGCGGATGAAACCCCCTGGTTATATAGATACCAGGGGTCCCTAGGGTTACATACAACCGACCTCCATCGAGGGATAGATGCACCGATCTAGCCTACTAAACTTGTATGACACGCCAGTCTTCAGAGTATTCCTTCCTGGGTATGAAGTTGTCATGTAATCCGGTCTTCAATAATACATCCCATATGGTCGGCCTCTAAAAGATGGGTTGGCTATCCGAGGACCCCTTAATCCAGGACTCCCTCGGCATGACGGCAACCCAATACAGTAGTTGGCATGTATTTGTCATTCCACTCAATCTCCCCCCCGGGCAGATTATGCAAAGAATGTACATATTCCCGACATTGATAATTCGACGGCCCAACTATCCGTGGAATAATATGAATGTGTACATGCAGTCGCTTAAGGGTGAATGGAAAGAAGCTTGGGATAATGGGATAATGGGTATGGAGCGAATCTAA